>NC_060271.1:50268980-50549097 GCF_021613505.1 Equus quagga
TATATTAAGATGAAAACCTGTTTCTGAAAATGAGTAAAACGGCTGGCGCTCTTTAGCCCTGTTTACCTTTACCTAAAAAGTGCGCTTCTGTTGGCCCCACACTTTCCTAAAGCCCTTGAATGACAGCAGTTTGTCTGACAAGAGATGTGTTTCTACCATTTTTTCTTCCCTGGTAGACTAATTTACCACTCATAAATTTTATAATGGCACTATTTGCCTTTGGAACTTTACAAAGATTTTCATGTATGATATTTCCTCTTTTAATAAATACAAGAAAAATTAATTCAAAGAAATCAAGCTACTTGAACTTCAGTTTTTAAAAGAGAGTGGGAGAAGTTAAATTCTAGGTCTTCCACTTTCCTGAAGTGATCCATAAACTCCCATGACCCTTCTCCCAAGATGGCTTAGATGAGTGGCAGGTCTAACAAGGCTACTGCACTGTGTCTGTGTGTGTGTTGAAGATAAGAAAGCAGCCCTCACAGCTATTCTACTAGAATATTATTTTATAATCACTTAGCCCTCAGAAAGAACTACAACACTTTTCTAAGAAAAAATTTTAAAAAATGTTTCTCACATACAGAAACAGCAAAACAAGGTTGAAATGGAAACAACGTGTACCCATGTCATTCCTTTTAGCAAAAAAAGGTGACAGGGCTGGGACGGGGTTGGGGTCAGATGAGCTGACGCAGGTATTCACCTAATAAGTGCTCTTAAAGAACAACACACACTAAAAAGCGAGACCATAGCCCTCAAGGAAACTGCTTGCTAGCTGGTACTAACATCTATGACATGGAGCTGCGGTGTGCAGAGCGTACCTTGGCAGCACGGCACTCTTCCTGAAGGGCTGTCACTCTCTGCTGGTACGCACTCAACGTGCGCTGATGCTGGTCTGCAGAGGTCTTCAGGTGTTCGTGAATTTTGTGTTTCTCAGATGTTATTTCAGACAGTTGAATCTGGGGGCAAAATCTTTCAATTAAGCTCTAGTAAATCAGATTTTCACTGGTTAAACAGACTTTCCTTAAACATAAACTTGAGTTTTGAAACATGACTATATATAAAGAACATAATTAAAGAAAATTTTTTATCTATTATTATTGAAAGAGCAGAGACAACGCAAGAACATTCTCTTGATAAATTTAGTCTTCCTTAAATCAAAATAAAAAAACCCAATCAGGAAAAAATTCCAGACTACATGTTACAGTTCCCCGTTTAATTACATACCTCAAGATATTACATATAAATATAATAGATATAAAAAATATATAAACTATAAACAATGTAAATATATAAATATTTAAATATATATAAAATATAAATACATTTATATATAAAATTTTATTATATATAAAAAATATACAAAACATATATATATATATATATAAAAAATACAGCATAAATATATAAAGCCATCTTATTATAAACTGATGCCTGTGGCTGCACTTTCACTCAGAAAGTTCAGGTGTAGATTTGGGGCCAGGTTTACTTTGTTATACTATTCTTAGTGTATTATGGATTTTCAAACACGTGAAAAAAAGTAGCTTAAGCTAAATGGTGCACCCCAGTTATATGCCATACTTGGGTTATTGCCTCTACTTCCTCAAAATGTTGCCGAAGGATATTTAGGAGAGGAAAAGAATATATATATATATAAGGTTATTTAGAAAAATCCCTAAATGGTACCTTACTTCTACATGGAAATTTATTTTTAAATCTTAAAAAGTGAAAAGAATCTTACTTTATAGACTTCTACTTGCTGCTGGCTTGCCTCAAGCTCACCCTTTAAAGATGCCTGAAGTATTAAGTGATCAGTTTCCTACAGAATAAGAATCTCGGTTAAATGAAAAAAAAGTAATTCATAAATACACTATGCGTAAGTATTAAAATATAAAACTGAGAAATTAACATACTGCTTGCTTTGAATCTGCCAGTTCCTTCTTGGTTTTCACAAGCAACTGCTTGATTTTGGTGTTTTTTTCTTCATATTGTTGCACTGAAGACTGTAGTGAAGCTAGTGTAAGAAATAATTTCAGAAGAGATGAAATGATCTTTATGAGTGAATTTAAATAAATAAATGATGAGTCTTTTCTTTGTATTAACCTACCTTCAAAAGAAAACTGTCTTAGCTTTTTACCATGAAATATTTCAAACATACATGGCAGTAGTGACAATAACACAATAAACCCCACTGTACCCATCACCCGGCTTTACTAATGACCAATACATGGCCAATCTCATTGCACCCAGACCAGGAGCACAGTCCACAGGTCGAGTCTGCCTGATGCTTGCTTTTGTACAGTTTTCTCAGAACACAGTCATGCTCCTTTATTCATAGACTGTTTATGGCTGCTCCAGTGCAACAAGAGTAGACTTGATAACGGTGACACAGACTACATGGCCTACAAAACCTGAAAGACTTACTGTCTGGCCCTTTATAGAAAAAGCTGGCCAACCCTGACCTATACCCTTGTCTACTCTTTGTGCCCCCATTCCCCCCCCCCACCCCAGGAAATCAATTCATTTGTATTTCAGTACACTTCTCTAAAATAAAGGTATCGGGGCTAGCCCCATGACCCAGTGGTTAAGTTTGCGCACTCCGCTTCAGCAGCCCAGGGGTTCGCAGGTTCTGATCCTGGGCAGGGACATGGCACCGTTCACCAAACCATGCTGAGGTAGTGTCCCACATGCCACAACTAAAAAATACACAAGTATGTACCGGGGCGGGGGCTTTGGGGAGAAAAAGGAAAAATCTTAAAAAAAAAAATAAAGGTATATACTTACTATATAACTAAAAGATAAAGACTTCACTTTTAAGAAACACCTCAAAAGAAGTGCTGTGTATTTCCAATTGTATCACATCAGAGGCACATACCTGGTTGTCTATTTTCATGATACTAATTGTTTGCAGGATAAGACTGTCAGTGAAAGACAGATCACTAAGGAACAAAGTGAAACATGATAAAAACAAAAAACTTTTATGCTAACAGAGGTCAAGAAGAAACAATTATCACGTTGGAATAGTGGGTTTATTGCTTTGATCACAGGTAGCCAACTATAACCAGCAGACCAAATCTGGCCACAGCCTGTTATAAAACAAAGAATATATGATAGAGACCACGTGGTCCATGAAGCCAAGGAGATTTACTATGTGGTTCTTTACAGAAAAAGTGTGCTTGACATCTGGTCTAGACCAGTTACAGGGGCACTAAGTAACTATGCTGCTGAAAGATCTTATAAGCAACATTAACTTTATTAAGTTAAAGCCACATAATCAGAGTGTATTACTTGGTAAGTATAGAGGTGTACTATAAGAATATATCTTAACTATGCCTTTTTATGATAAACTTAATTCAGTTAGTTCCTCGCCAACTATTTATCCGGTTCTAAAAAGCATTTTAAAAGGCACGTATTACATACAAAGCCTTTGTTAAGTGCTCCAGTAATTAGGATAAGCAAGATATACTAAGTTCTTGAGCTCAAAGAATATAGAATGAAATTAGGGGATAACATTTCAAATAGTAATATAAAGCAAAACATAAATGTTATAAAAGAAATAGAAAAGGCTATGGGGATCCACATGGGCTAAAGGTTATATAAATTTTGCACGAGACAAGGAAGATTTCATAGAACTGGAAACATTTAAAATTAGGAAGGATTCCAAAAAGTGAGCATGGGGGTGAGAGGGCCAGCGCATGAAAGAAAGAACAGGAGATGAAATACACAGTTGTGAAAAAGCACAAATCATATCTCAGGGAAAACGAATAGTCTTCTTTACCTGTGGGAGAGTAGAGAATTAAGGTGAAAAGTTAGACTGGGGACAGATGTTGGAAGGGTTTGAGGTTAAGAAGATGTATGTTCCTAATTCATTAGGCAGAGTGAGCCGATCAAATTTTTTTGCAAAGAACACTGTCCTGAGGCATCCTTATCTTCTTCCTCTACCATAACTCCTTAGCCCAGCCTTTGAAGGCCTTTGCTGCCACGAGGCTGGTGGCTTTTCCCAGGTTCTACACCATTCTAATTAATTTGATACACTAGGCAGATCAATCTTTCCCACCGTCTTTAGAAAGGGCCCAAATACATTGCGGTTTTCAGGTACTTCATGAACTGGATCAAAAACATCTTCCTAATTATACTTCACTTCTCCCTAACAGGTCAACCCTTTCATTCCACCTAGTCAAGATTCCTGAAATTACATTCTTTCTTTTAATTTTTGCTCATGCCATGGCTGCAGAAAGGAATACTTTTTCCCAATCCACTTTTTCTCTCAAATCTTACCTGCAAGGCTCAACTTGAGCCTCAACTTTTAATTGGTTCAGTCTACAGACTCTCTCTCCCCTCTGAATTCTTAGCACTCATTGCCTGTACCACTCATTTCTGTACTTATTTATCAGTGAGAAGTGGGTGGCCTTCTTGAACAAGAACCTCTTTTTAGTTTTTCCAAGGTATCAAGCCCCTCTTCCAGCTGGTAGACTATCAAAAATATACAGATTCACTAGTTCACAAAACCAAACGTCTGCATTGCAGGAACGTAACTTAGAGCTCTGCTATTCACCTTGAACATACCAAGAATGTAGCTGGAAGATATGGTTACATGCATAGTGAATTGTCTAGAAACTATACAATCCATTCAATTATCTCAATATTCTGAATTTCATCCCTAAATACAGGTAGAGCAGCAGAACTCTGTACACTTGGACTTTATTGCTTTGCTAATTCTTGGAATTGCCTTTATCGAGCTGTGATTTGGTCATAGGCTGAATGAAGTGTGTATTATGGAAAAGTCACGGAAGATCTGCTATTTTATTTATTGTGGAGATGCTGCTGAGAACACAAGTTCAACTTATCAGTGGTTCCTGTAAAAATTAAATGCAAAGTGAGACTGGACTTGAAAATTCCCTGAGCAGAAAAAACTACTTAAGCCACAATAAGTGAAACTTAATTTAGCTTATTCTGCAAAACAAGCAAATTTGCTCACTTGAGCCACTTCTTATAAATGCCTCTGATAATCATAAAAGAACCTAGTCATCTTCCTAAAAATGGTATAAGAGAATCACTTTTAACCAACCCTTGCCATCTGGAAACCTCCACTTAATAAGCAGTCATTGTAAAGGTTAACAATGCTCTCATTTTCACTCCATAAGCCATCCTGTAACATCATGCTCCTGGAATTATAAGTCTTTGAATTTGAAAGCTCCCAGTTTAGAAACTGTTCTGATATGCACAATAAACTTACCAAACACTATTTACTGATTTGGTGGTTTTAATTTTTCTATTTCTGGATACTTGACATTTCTAAGCTAGCATTAACTTCACAACCACACACGAGACGTCTGAAAACACAGATTTCAAGGTGCCGCCTTTTAAGATTCTGATTCTTTACATCCGCGCCTGGGCTTTCCAAAAAGCTCTCTGGATACCGTGTGATATTCAAGTCAGGTCTGGGAGACTGCTCCACATGACACAGTATTTCTTTCATAAAAATGCCTGAAAACTGTTCTCTCTCACATTCTTGTAGAAAGAAAAGCTGTGTCTTTCACAAGCATCACATTTATCTAATATTGTGGATACTATAAACCTTATAACTGATAATGTTTCTCTTTGCTCTGACTTCTGGGAAGCTCAAAGCCAAATTTATGGGAGATCATAGGGATAGCGAAAGTACACAGAACACACACCTTATGTCTTGACCTTATATCTGACGTCACTGTATAGTCCTACACCTCAATATTTCCTGTTATTCCATTTCTTTATCATTGATACATCTAAAATCTTGTTGTACAGAAATATCTTTGTAGCCATCTCAAATTATTTTTTGGAACTCTGCTTCTGGCCATGAAGGAGTAACAAAGTCTAGACTTACCTTGCTGTTGTAAACAACTAGAAAACTGAATAAAATATATGAAGAAAACTATTTTCTGACATTGGACAATAAGCAGTATAGGACTGTGATCCCTGAGAAGAGGTAAACAAACAAGGCGAGCCCTATCACAGCCCCAGCTTTCCGCGTGGAGGGGATTTCCAGCCTGTAGTGCAGGAGGGAAATTGACAGAACACTCTATGCAACAACTACTATAGTCTAACATATTGTTTTCAAGTGCATAAGGAACATTCACCAAAAGAAATCATATTATGGTCCATAAACCAAACCTCAATCAGTTTAAAAGGACTGAAATCATACAGAATATGTTCTTTAACTACAAAGGATTTAAGTTAGAAATCATTAACAGAAAGAAATCTGAAAATTTCCTTAAATATTCAGGAACTAAATAACATACTTCTAAATAACTCATGGATCAAAAAAGAAATTCAAAGGAAATTAAAAAGTATTTTAGGCTGAATTAAAATAAAAATACAACATATCATTTTGTGAGATGCAGCTGAAGAAGTGCCTACAGGATATTAATAGCTTTAGATGCTTACATCAGAAATTATTTTATGGATAAAATGGAACATGTTCACCTTAAAAAGAAAGATTTCACTGCTATTTAAACTATCTCACTCTGCTGACAATCAGCAAATCATGGACAAAGACCATTTTTTATCTTTGTATTCCTCACGAAGCAGGTACTTAAGAAGAGTTTAGATGAATGACCGCATTATGCACCAACATGGACTGTAAACATCCTAACGAATGGTTTTACAATCCTTCTCGTCCTTATTAACGTGTAGCACTGTGGGAAAGACTCAGGTTGGCAGTCTGGACTGGTGAAATGAACAACTAACGTTGCTTCCCTATATTCTGTTATGATAAAATTATTCTAAGTTAAAGTGAATTTTGTTTTACTCACTCATTTCTTCTCGAAGGGTTTCTTGTTTCTGTTTTTGAATTTTTATTTCTTGCTCCAAATCTTCTATCTTGCTGTTTTTATTAGTTAATTTTTGATTTAGTTCTTTCAGCAAACGTTCATAATCAGCTATTTCCATATTCATCAATGTGGTTTGTTGGGCATCCTGCACATATTATAAATACTGGATCAGTTCATTTCATTTGTAAAACTGCAAAAATGATGCCACAAGAATAAAGAGATTCTATTACGCTTTTCTGTGATATAGAAAGTTTGAATATTAATGAGGAAACTAGAAGTTGTCGTAATTTCATAAAGTATTTTCTAATAGTTTAATCCAACTTTCTCAGTTTCATCATATTTCATTATTATTTTCATTAAACACAATTGGTAGTTCTACTCTTGTGGGCGCTTACTTACAAAATATTAGTATTTAAGCAGCTCTTACAGTGCCTTTCTTTTTAGCCTCATCTTTGAAAAAGGAGAGAAAAATGAGCCAAAGTTCTAAATATAATACAAATTTCAACTTTTGACATTAAATCTTCATGTCATACAACACTCATGTACAAAAAAGGAAGCATCAAACCAAAATTCAATAGTTCATGAGCCTAGATTCTTCTGGAAAGAGAGGCACTAGAGAAATAGGTTAAATTTTCAGTTTTCTGAAGCAATTTATAAATGATTCTTTTAGTACCATAAATAACCTTGTTCTTGAAATATTCCTTTTCAACGTTTACAGACTAGCTTAACAATGTGAATATCGACACTAGTTTTTAGTCTGGTGTTTCTTTTACCTTTCTAACCAGCTCTAATTCGTGCATGGTTTTCTGAAGCTGTTTCTTTTCCTTTTGAAGCTGTAGCTGAAGTTCTTCAAGTTCACTTACAGAACTGGCATGCTCCTAAAATTAAAAATAAAAACACCGCCACCCCCAAGTGAATCAATGTTAAAAAAGGTATTTTTAAGGGGCTAGAAAATAAATCTGACATACGGAAATACAAAAAGTTTGGAAAGATTTCAACACTTAAAAAACATACACTCCAAAAATCATAGCTTGGATTCTCAACTTCAAGGTTAGAATACGTTAAGGAATTAATGAACTGTGCTGTACTCACAAATGCTACCCATTGCTCTTCATTTAAATAATACTTGGATAAAAATATCACTACATAACATGAATTAATCCCACAGGATTGTTTTTACCTTTATCTTCTGCTCTTTCTGAAGTTTTTCTGCTTCCAACTCTTTGTCTGCTATTGCTTTGGCTTTCTGGACTTCTAAAATCTGTACTTCTAACAACTTGGCGTTAGACTGTAGTGTATCAATACGAGCCAGGAGATCTTCATTATCAGAATTTAATTTTTCACACTAGAATGACAAACGACTCATTACTGTAAACATGCAGAAAATGTAACAGGAGAGGAAGAATAAAATGGTACATTAATGAGAATATTGGCATAGTATGAAAAATAAAGATTTCAAAATCAATTCCAGAGAATGACAATGTAAAACCAAGAATAAAATTAAAACACTATCAATGTTGATATTATTTTGGCAAATATTATAAGAGACCAGGAGCACTGGCAAAGGAAAATGCAAAAAATGAAAACAAAACCAAAAAACCCAAGGGAACTGAGATTACAGCAATAAGTAAGACAGGATGGTTGTTTGTTGTTTTGTCCTATTCTCACAACAGTAGGAAAAAGAAAACGAAATTAAGTTTCTCTGTATTAATTTTACTTTTTTATGCAAAAAGTATTGAAACTCAAATACACTTATTAAAATTTTCATGTCTGCATTTACTCAGTTTAAAGTTACCTGAAAAGTAGAATTCCTTAATTGTCTTGTAAGGTCTTCTATATGATGCTCAAAACTATTAGCACGGTCTCTTTCCACATCCAACTGCTCTGACTGTTTATCATATTCTAATAAAAGATTCTTCAATAAAAAACAAAAGGATTCAACGTTAGGATGTTATTATACATTCAATTAGTCACACTGTATCATCAAGCCATCTTCATATAAGATTTCTGAGTCCATTCTGAAAGATTAAAATATTTACCTAAATTCAACCTTTGAAAAAATACCTAAATGGTATTATATAGTAAATTAGCATATTTCAGATGACTTTTAGTTCAGGGAGAGAATAATTTAAAGGGGAAGAGGATTTTAAATGTATACAATATACTATCTCCAAGTTAAATATTCCAGTCATCAACAAAAATAAACTTCTGAAATGTAAACGAAATTTGAGGGAGAAGAAAAAGTTTAACCTGGTCGCCTATTAACTCCACCTAAAGAATTCTGATGAGGGAAATGTCTCAGGCCTGGCCTAACACAAGGTAGCTGCGCTAACGGAAGAATACGGAGAGATGTTATATACATAAAGTCTCTCACAATTTGCAGCAAAACGTTCAATATTTTCTGAAGACTCTAAAACCAACTGAATGTTTTTCTTTGATATTCCTAGTTGGCCTCCACCCAGACAGAATGCCCAGACTGACCTTTTCGCTACATACCAGCCCACCAGTTTATCCCCCAAAATATGGAAACGAGATTCACTGTTTCCAGATTGCCTGCAGTTTTTTTACCCACCTCCCCCCGTCTTACAAATCCTGTTTTTGCCTTTGTTCCTGGACGACTGATGACTGTTCTCCTTCACATAACTAACAAAATGTTTCTGAGTTTTTTTGAAAGTTTATTTTCGGAAGCCTGAAAAATGGCCTTCGTCCAGACCCAGACCTCTTTGAGTCCTTGGCTCACCTTCCCAGGCTGCTCTGGTGGTCTTGTGTGTGGCAATTATATGCTCTTTCTTGCTTGGCTCCTGCTTGCCAAATCGGATTCTTGGTCAAATTTAATTTTGTTTCTGATTTACACTTGATCACTTATTGTCCACGCTGGTGGCTAAGTGTTAGAATCCGAGTTTCAATTTTATGGTCTGCCCATTTAGTGACTGACAGAAAGCAGGGACTGGGACTCTAAAATCTGCCTTATACATTTGTTTTGTCCACATTTACTTGTCTGAGGATTCTGTTACTTCCTGGCTTACATGAACATGGGGTTGAGAAATCATTTGCCTTTTTAATAGAGAGAAGATTCCATGCTTATTTTATACTTGTGTGGATTCCTCTAACTCTGCAGATGAGAGATGTTTATCCTGTTCAACTCTATTTAGTCTTTTTTGTTCTCACTCATTATGGTTCTAATAGTTGTCAATAGCTGCAAAAATTGAATTGCTATACCAAGGCTGACTCTAGTAAACAATGGCTCCCTACAGAATAGTTTGATTATAATCACATATTATTCCTAAGGGAAGCCTTGGAACAAAAGAATAAATGCCATACATACAATGTTCTAATTTCTTTGATGTTTATGCTAATGCTTCTAAGGAAATGAATAATTACAAATTACTGTCCCTTCAGAACTGCTGCATGTTCAGATCTTTAAAAAAAACAGATAAAAATTATTATAAGTGATATGAACACTGAAACAAAACTCTAGCCAAATTCACAAGTAACCTACAAAATTATTCAGCATCTGAATAGTGGTGTTTCCTGAGGAACCTAATGGAGCTTAGTTATATATCTGTTTTTATAAAAAGTGATCACCATTCTTTTTTTTTAACAGCACGGTTTCTTTTTTTTGGTGAGGAAGATTGGCCCTAGTGAGCTAACATCTGTTGCCATTCTTCCTTTTTTGCTCAAGCAAGACTGTCCCTGAATTAATATATGTACCAATCTTCTTCTATTTTGTATGTGGGACACTGCCACAGCATGGCTTGATAAGCTGTGGGTCGGTCCATGTCCAGGATCCAAACCAATGAACTTCAGGCTGCCAAAGCGGCGCGTGCAAACTTAACCACTACACCACTGGGCTGGCCCCATGATCAACAGTCTTAAACACATCAGCATCTCTGATTTGATCTTAAATTCTGTTGCTTCAACACAAATGGAATCTCTAACTTACTGAAAGATTGAGAACATTTTATAACTATAAAACTGATTTAAAAGAATGTTTTAATGGACTTTATTTTTCAGAGCAGTTTTAGGTTCACATCAAAACTGAGGTGGTATTTCGTATTAGCCCTGCCCACTCCCACACAAACAGCCTCCTCCATTATCAACGTGCCCCACCACAGTGGTACATTTGTTACAACTGATGAACCTACATTGACACAACATTATCACCCAAAGTCCACAGTTTCTATTAGGGTTCACACGATGTCAATTCTATGGCTTTGGACAAATTTATAATGACATGTATTGACCATTACAGAGTATCATACAGAGTAGTTTCACTGCCCTAAAATTCCTGTGTCCTACCTACTCATCCCTTCTTCCCCACACCCCCTGGGAACCACTGATCTTTTTATTGTCTCCATAGTTTTGCCTTTTCCAGAATGTTGTGTAGTTGGAATCATACATTATATAGACTTTTCAGATTGCCTTGTTTCACTTAGTAGTACTTTGCATTTAAGTTTCCTCCATGTCTTTTCATAACTTGATAGCTCCTTTTAGCGCTGAATAGCATTCCGTTGTCTGGATATACCCATTCATTTATCCATTCACCTACTGAAGGCCATCTTGGTTGCTTCCGAATTTTGCTAATTATGAATAAAGCTGCTATGAACATTGTGTGTAGGTTTTTATACAAGTATCACTTTTCAGCTCCTCTGGGTAAACCCCGAGCACAGCTGCTGGGTCACATGGTTAGGACTATGTTTAGTTGTGTAAGAAACTGTCACACTTCCTTCCAAAGTGGCTGTACCCACCAGTGAGGAACACAAGTTCCTGTTGCTCCACATCCTGGCCAGCGTTTGATGGAGCTGGGGTTTAGAATTTTGGTCACTCTAATAGCTGTGTAGTGGTATCTTGTTCTAATTTGCATGTCCCTGATGACAAGTGATGTAGAATATCTTTTCACGTGCTTATTTGCCATCTGTATATCTTCTTTGGTGAGGTATCTCTTAGGGTCTTTAGCCCATTTTTTAATCAGGTTTTTTGTTTTCTTGTTGTTGAGTTTTAATAGTGCTTTGTATATTTTGAATTAACAGTCCTTTAGCAGACATATGTCCTTTGCAAATGTTTTTTCCCAGTCTGTAGCTTGTCTTCTCATTCTCTTGACATTGTCTTTCACAGAACAGAAGTTTTAAATTTTAGGAAGTATAGCTTATTCTTTCATGGATTGTGCCTTTGGTGCTAAAATCACTGCCATACCCAAGGTCATCTAGATTTTCTCCTATGTTATCTTCCAGAAGAGTCATAGTTTTGCATTTTACATTTAGGTCTATGATCCATTTTGAGTTACTTTTTGTGAAAGGTGTAAGGCCTGTGTCTAGGTTCATTTTTTTGCTTGTGGGTATCTAATTGTTCTAGCACCAGTTGTTGAAAAGACTATCTTTGCTTCTTTGTCAGAGATCAGTTGACTATATTTATGTGGGTCTATTTGTGGGCTCTCTACTCTGTTCCACTGATGTATTTGTCTATTCTTTCACCAATACTATACCATCTTGATTGCTGTAGATTTATAGTAATTCCTGAAGTCGGATAGTGTTAATCCTTCCACTTTGTTCTTCCTCAATGTTGTGTTGCCTATTCTGGGTCTGATTTATACGATTTTCCTTCACTCTAAAGAACTTCTTTGAACATTTCTTGAAAGGTATGTCTCCTAGCAACAAATACACTCACTTTTTGTCTGAAAATGTCTTATTTCTCCTTCACTTCTGAAGGATAATTTTGGAGGCTACAGAGTTCTAGGTTGGTGGTTTTTTTTCTCTCAACACTTTAAAAACTTCATTCTACATTCTTCTTTCTTGTATGGTTTCTGAAGGGAAGGTGGATGTAATTCTTATCTTTGTTCCTCTATAGGTAAGGTACTTTTCCCCCTATGGCTTCTTCAGAATTTTTTCTTTATCTTTGATTTTCTGTAGTTTGAAAATGATATGCCTATGTGTAGTTTTTTTTTTTTTGTATTTATAATGACTGGTGTTCTCTGAGCTTCCTGGATGTGTGGTTTTGTATCTGACAATAACTTGGGGAAATAGTCATTATCATGTCAAATATTCCTTTTGTTCCTTTCTCTCTTCCTTCTTCTTATGGCATTCTCATTACTCATATATGTTACGCCTCTTATAGTTGTCTCACAGTTCTTGGATATTTTCTTTTTCAGGCTCCTGAAAGCTTTATTTTAAACAAATAAATTTGTATAACTAGTCTACCTCTGGAAGAAATTAATAAATTAGATGATAGGGACTCAAAGTGTAAAGACACAAGCTCCTAAAGGTTCATAAAAGACAAATACACCCATACAAATTATAAATTTCTAAGTGTCTTTTTAAAATGGATTTATGAGACATCTTTATATATTAAGGATACTAATCCCTTGTCATATTTTCATATGTTAACTTTATATTTTATATAATTCAATCTATCTTTTCCTTTGTAACTTCTTAAATTGCTTTCAAGTTTACAAAAGTATTTCACATACAGGAGCCAAACGATCAAGTACTTTATTCTAGGTTTTAAAAAATTGTTTTCACTTTTGACAAAACTCTTAACTTATCCAGAATTTATTTTGGTGTGTGGACTGAAGTAAAAAGCTAACTGGATTTTTCTGAAAGTTTTCTAATTCCTTCTTCATTGCTTTCTATGTTTTCAAATCTTACTGGGGTAGTATAGGTTAGTTGGTAAAAGAACGGAGCGGGAACTAGACTGCCTGAATCCAACCCTGCCCTACCACATTACTTGCTCTCTGACTCTGAGTCCCTTAACCTCTCTGTACCTCAGACTCCTCACTTATAAACTGGCAATGTTAACGTACTTCTTGGGATTGTTTTGAGAATTAAGTATGATACGATATGTAAAGTGCTTAGAAGAGAGCTGGCTTATGTAAGTGTTTGTTGTTATGCAGAAGTCTCTGTGTCTTCTGTCAAAATAACGTCTTATTGCATCAGAACTATATCACATTACTGTAGGTTTATAATAAATTTTAGTGTCTGCTCTAGTCAGATGCCAGTTTTCTCTTTTAACTTTAAACCATATTAGCTATTCTAGCTAGTTTATTTTCCAATTGAAACTTGGAATAATTGTCAAGACTGTTCCAGCAAAAAGTTTTAGTGAAATTGTTTTAGAACTTGTAAACCAAACTGAGAATATTTCAAATAATATTTCCATATGTTTTGCAGTTTTCTTCCTATATATGTTTTGTAATTTTCTTCATTAAGTGTCAAATTTTCTCATTGAACTTCTTCCTAAAATTTATTTTTTGGCTACTATAGGATTTTCTTCTTTCCTCCAAATCCCACTGATTACCACTCACTCTCTTCTCTCTACCCACTTTCACTTTTCTACACATTCTCTCTTTATTTTTGTCTGTTATTGCCACTGAAATCCAAGTCCTAAGAGGGTAGGAATTTAGTCTATTTGGTTGACTATCATCTCTCCAGTACTCAGTACTCAGCCTGGCTGTATAAATATTTGCTGAATGAATACATAAAGAAATGTAATGGTACTTATCTTACATTCAGTTTTTTGATGTACTTTCTTATTTCTAACTCTTACTTTTTTTTATAATATATTTTCACGTTATCTAGGTAGATCAAAAAAATGCTTTCACTTTCTGGTCAGACCTATTGTTTAAAGCTTCAGCTTTTATTCAGGTGGCCAGAAGAATAATAACAGTAATAATAGCCATCTTTTTTGTAACTGCTTTTATTAGGAAATCCCAAACAGAATTTTATTTTACCAAAAACAGCTTGAAGATATTATTTAAAGCTTAGCCACTTAAAATCTTGATACTATGATGATATCACATTACACAAAAACACAGAAAAAAAGATTTTCTAAAAAACATAAGGTGATTGTGTCATGGACAAGAGTTTTACATTTCTAGTACATTTCTTAACTTAGAAGTTACAAATATAATTTGTTATTAAAATAACTATTTTTACCTTATAGCTTTCTGCTCCTTGAATGAGATCTCTCATGGAAGTAGACAAATGATCCTTTTCTGATCGAACAGATTCGAGTTCCTCCCGTAGAGTCTGGGCCTATTTTAAATATACGATATATAGTTTTTTATGGACAGAAATACTTCATTTTCTAAAATGTAAAGTTTTTGAATCTTGCATTTTTAAGTCACTTTTACCTCTTTTCTGCTGGAATCTAGTTCTTTCTTTGCCTTCACAGCAACTAGTTTTATCTTATTTATTTTTTCATCCTTCTCTTTGGATTCTTTTTCCAAATATCCTAAAAACATGAAAGGATTATATATAAACTCAAAAGGAAAAAGAAAATATTCAAATTATTTACTTATTTTAACCCTAGAAATTGATCTTTAATGTAGAGCACAAAGTCTGAAATATGAAATCAAAATAAAGTAGCAAAAATTTTAATATATTTTAAAGTGAAAGCTTATTGATTATCTAAGTGATGCAGTGTGAAAAATTTCCATTTTCTTCAATCCTCTAAAATAGCCTAATGTTTTTTAGTCATTTCTTAAGTGTCTAGGACCTGGAGAGGCTGTTAGGACTCCTTTAACATTAGAAAATTTCCTGGAAACACAAGTATGCTACAATTTAAGTGGTAATTTGCAAATCAGGGTTAAATAGAGGAGATAAATATTTATGCTCCATAGGCACACTCCTCCTCGTTGGTGGGTCTGATTTTTATGACTAAACCCGTAATGCATTTTACCTATCGAACCTTGATCTCTCCTATTTAAACTTCAGTGTTCCAGATCTTACTTCTTGATGATATCTTTGCTTAATTGCAGTTACGATCTGAATTTCTGTCCCAGCTTATTCACCAAGTTGCACCTGTCCCCACATACTCTGCTTTCCTTTGGCTGCTACAAGTGAGCTGACTGTGTGTGTAGCACAGGCCAACTATCCCATTTTTGCATTTTACCCCATACCTTCTCACCTACTCAGGCATCAGTGCAGCAATTCTGCCCCTCTGTTCTGCAGCATTTCCCCTTCTCTAATTGCTTTTCCCAACAGTTTATAAACATGCAAGAAGAAAAATATCATCAAGAAATTAAGGTCAGGAACAAATAATGGAAGCAGCAAAGAGGGTAGGGGAGAGGTCACTATAGGAGAGGTGAAACAAGACAAGAAAAAAAAAAAGCAAACCACACTTGCCCTTCAGATACTGTCCCATCTCTTTTTTCTTTTATAGCAAAATCCCTTGTAAGAGTTGTCTATACATGCTCTCAAATTTCTCCTCCCTCATTTTTTTCTTGAACCCACTTCAATCAGGCTTTTCCTTCAGCCCCTCATGGAAACTATTATCAAGTTACCAAAGATCTCTATGTTACTTAAGCCACTGGTTAGTTCTCAGAACTACTATCACTGGACCTGTCACACTATTTTCAATGGTTAAACATTCTTTCCCTCTTGAAACAACACCGTCACTTGCACTTAATCTTTGCCTTAGCCTCTAAGACATTTTTTGCTCTGGGTTTTCCTACCTCACTGGTTGCTCATTCTTAAACTTCTCTGCTGCTTCTATCTTTCTGATTTTTAAATAATGGATAACTGTCTCTGGCCAAATATCCTTGACGAATATAGATGCAAAAATTCTCAACAAAACACTACAAAACCAAATTCAACAGTACATTAAAAGATCATTCACCACAATCAAGTAGGATTTATCCTTGGGATGGAAGGATGGTTCAACATACACAAATCAGTGTGATACATCACATTAACAGATTGAAAGAAAAAAATCATATGACCATCTCAACAGATGCAGAAAAAGCTTCTGACAAACTTCAATTTCTGTTCATGACAAAAACACTTATCAATTAGTCACAGAAGGAAGGCCATATATGATAAAACCACAGCTAACATCACACCCAATAGGTTTAAAGCTTTCCTTTAGGATCAGGAACAAGGCAAGGGTGCCCACTGTCACCACTTCTATTCAAAATAGGTCTGAAAGTCCTAGCCAAAGCAGTAAGGCACGGAAAAGAAAGAAAAGGCATCAGAATTGAAAAGGAAGAAATAAAATTGTTTCTATTTGCAAATGACATGATTCTATATACAGAAAATCCTAACCACTCAACCAAAAAACTGTTACGACTAATGAATGAATTCAGTCAAGTTGCAGGATACAAAATTAACGTAGAAAAATGAGCAGCATTTTTATACATTAAACAGTGAATTTTCTGAAAAGAAATCAAGAAAGTGATTCCATTTACAATAGCATCAAAAACAATAAAATACTTAGGGATAAATTTAACCAAGGAAGTGAAAGATCTCTACTCTGAAAACTAAAGACATTGATGAAAGAAATCAAAGAAGACACAAATAAACGGAAAGGTATCCCATGTCTATGGAATGGAAAATTAATATTGCAAAAATGTCAATACTACCAAAAGCCATCTACAGATTCAATGCAATCCTTAACAAGATTCCAAAGGCATTTTTTACAGAAATAGAAAACACTCCTAAAATTTATACAGAACCATAAAGGACCCCAAATAGCTAAAGAAATTCTGAGAAATAATAATGAAGCAGAAAGCATCACACTTCTTGATTTCAAGCTATACTATAAAGCTATGGTTCTCAAGGCAGTATGGTACTAGCATAAAAACAGGCAAATAGAACAACAGAATAGAATTGAGAGCCCAGAAATAACCCAAACATTTCCAGTCAACAAAAATGTGACAAGACAGCCAAGAATACTTAAGGAGAAAAGACAATCTCTTTGATAAATCGTACTAGAAAAACTAGATATTCACATGTAAAAGAATGAAACTTGACCCCTGTCTTATATCACTCACAAAAATTAACTCAAAATGCATTAGAGACTTAAATGTAAGACCTGAAACCATGAAACTCCTAGAAGAAAATGTAGGAAAAAACCTCCTTGACATGGGTCTTGGTAATTATTTTTTGGGAAATGACACGTAAAGTATACGAAATAAAAAATAAACAAGTGGGACTACATCAAACTAAAAAGCTTCTGCACAGCAAAAGAAACCATCAACAAAGTGAAAAGACAACCAAAGGAATGGGAAAAATATTTGCAAACCATATATCTGCTAAGAGGTTAATATGTAAAATATATAAAAAATGAGCAAAGGACCTGAAGAGACATTTTTCCAAAGAAGGGATATCAATGGCTGACAGTTAAATGAAAAAATGCTTAACATTTTTCAAAAAATGCAAATTAAAACCATAATGAGATATCACCTCACACCTGTTAGAATGGCCATCATCAAAAGGACAAGCAATAACAAACGCTGGCGAGGATGCAGAGAGAAGGGAACCCTTGTGCACCGTTGATGGGAATGTAAACTGGTGCGTCACTATGGAAAACAGTATAGAGGTTCCTCAAAAAATTTAAAATAGGGGCCGGCCCCATGGCCGAGTGCTCAAGTTCATGTGCTCAGCTTTGGCGGCCCAGGGTTTCGCTGGTTCAGATTCTAGACATAGACATGGCACTGCTCATCAAGCCATCCTGAGGCAGTGTCCCACATAGCAGAATCAGAAGGACCTACAACTAGAATATACAACTATGTACTGGAGGTGCTTTGGAGAGAAGAAGGGGAAAAAGAAAAAAAAAGAAGATTGGCAACAGATGTTAGCTCAGGTGCAAATTTAAAAAAAAAGTTAAAAATAGAACTACTATATGATCTAGCAATTCCACTTCTGGGAATATATTCAAAAGAAACCAAAACACTAACTTGAAAAGATATCTGCAGCCCTATGTTCATAGCATTATATACAATAGCCAAGACACGGAAATAACCTAAGTGTTCACTGATGGATGAGTGGATAAAAAAATTGTGGTATTATTATATAATGGAATATTATTCAGCCATAAAAAACGAGGAAATCCTACCATTTGTGACAACATGGATGGAGCTTAAAGGCATTATGCTAAATGAAGTAGGTCAGAAAGAGAAAGATAAATACTGTACGACCTCACCTACATGTGGAATCTAAAAAAAACCTCCCATCAAACTCAGAAAAAGAGATCAGATTTGTGGTTACCAGAAGCAGAGGATGGGGGGAAGGGGAACTGGAGGAAGGTGGTCAAAAGGTACAAACTTCCACTCATAAGATAAATATCACTAGGGATATAATCTACGACATGATGACTATAGGTAATACTGCCATATGATATATATAAAAGTTAAGAGGGTAAATCCTAAGAGTTCTCATCACAAGGAGAAAAAAGTCTTTTCTTTTTATTGTACTATATGAGATGATGGATGTTAACTAATCATTTTGCCATATATGTAAATTAAACCATCATGCTGTACACCTTAAACTTATACAGTGATATATGTCAATTACGTCTCAATAAAACTGAAAAAAAATAATAAAGTTTGCTAAATGAACGAAAAAATCCACAAAGAATCATGGAAACATTTATAAATGGAATCACATCAGTCCTTTGTTTAAACCACAGAAAGTGAGGGTTCTGAAAGGGGAGGCAAACAGACGGCAGAGGGATAGGAAGAGAAAGCTTCTTATTATGTTTTTAACAACTCATTAATCAGCTATGATATTTCCCAGTCTTTTCTAACACTAAGAGGAATCAGCATAATTAATTGTGACAACATATGCAAAACCATAGTTACCTATTTTTTCTTCTAGCTCTTTTACTGAAAGTTGATCATTTTCTACAGAAGTTGATTTCTCTAAGGAATCCTAGATTTCCAGAAAAAAGAAAAACAAACAAATGAACTGGCCATCATATTAAGCATGAGAAACTCATCATCCAAGAGAATTCACATAAAAAGCAATTTGGTGAAGTCTTTTTTCTCCTTTGATAGACCAGGTAACAGTGACTTCATCATGCATATAGCATTTACTATAAAAAAAAATGGTAGTATCCAAGACCAAGATGAACAACCTGACACACATCAAACACATAATGTAATAAGGAAAAGATTAAATGATGAGAATAGTTTATTATACTTTCACAATTTCTAGGGAAAAAAATCTACAACTTTGGCTACAGTTAAATACCCCTATAGCCTACAATTCTGCTCAACACTCCTCTTTAAGAAAGGTAATATATATATCACACAAGAATGAAAATCAAATTTTTTCATATTTAGTTGTAGTTTTGCTGGTGACGAGTTATACAGTTTTGACCAAGACATGTAACCCCTAATCATTTAATCTTATGTAAGATCAAGATTCTAAAATGATCTAAAATAAAAAAGAGATCAATGTGATAAATGGGATACACATGAAAATGTTTGTTGCACTTTTCAGGAATTTGTCATTTGAGCTTAAACGCTAAAAATTTACTGCTGATTCAAAGTGCAAAAAACGTTAATGTATACATTTTCTAGAGTCTATGAGTACAACTAAGATTCAAATCAATAAAATTCAAATGAATAGTACCTTCAATATCAACTCTGCTCTCACATCTTGCAATTCAGATTCTTTTTGTTCCAGTAATAGCCTTAGGTTTTCAAGTTCCCTTGTAAAACATTTTTCTTTTTCACTATGGACTTCATTTTTGCTACATAAATTCTGAGATAGTTCTTCAACCTGAACTAAAAGATTCTGATTTTCAAGCCTTGTTTTTTCATTAGCATTCTTCATTTCTAGTAGATCAGACTGCAGCATCTCTTTTTCTGACAAGGTTTCTTCTAGCTCTTTCCTTAAGAGAACTTTCTCTTGCTCATAGTCTCTCAGTAAAGAGCTAAATTCCTTACATTGAACTACATTCTCTTCTCGAAGGAACTTAATCTCTTTTTCCAACTCTACTACTCTTTTATCATACTGAAAAACCAAGTTGTGTTTTTCCTCACTCATTTTAGCTAAGGATTCACCCATGGCTTGGAGGACATTTACAACATCTTGCTCTTCATTTTCTTGTGAAACCTTTGACTTCATTTGTTTAAGAAAACCATATAACTGGGTTTTGACAAATGACTTCTGAACTTGCTCATTTTCAAACAGTTTACTTAGATTATCTCGTTCTTCAACTATTAACTGAAGTTTCTTCTCTAATTCAGAAATCTGTCCCTTAAGCATAGAATCTCCTTCTTTTTGAGACAGGAAAGCTTCCAAATCCCTCATCAATTGGTTCTTTTCTGAACTTAGTCTACTATTTTCCTCATGAAGAAACTTCACCTCAGATGACAATGCTTCCTGATCTTCAGAGAGAGTTTTCAACTGAACCATAAGCTTTTCCAGTTTTTGGTTATTTTGATCCTTTTCTTTCCAAGTTTCTTCTAGTCCTCCTGTTAACTCATTTACTTTTTGTTCTAGTTCACTGTTGTACTGGGTAGTCTGCTCTACTTTCTCCCTAAGTTCTAAAATTAATCTTTCTCCTCTTTCACATTTTTTATGGAGATTATCCATCTCTTCATGAGAACTTTTTATTTTACTTATGAAATCATCTTTTTCCTCAGAAAGAGAGCTTATCTTTGCTTCAGATTCTTGCAACATGGTATCTCTCTGACTGAGACTAACTAAATATACTTCATTCTTTTCTTGAAGGTTCTTTATGGTATTTTCAAGTTCTGGTACAAATTCTTGTTGCAATAATAACTTTTCATTTTCTCTTTGAAGACGATTCACAGTTTCAAGAAGAGCATCTTTTTCATTAAAAGTAGTTCTGAGCTTCTGCTGAAGTTCATTAACATCAGATGCTTGCTGTTGCTTCATTGATTCAAACTCTTGACTTATTTTTCCAGCAGATTCCCCAAGTTCTGCTTGTAAAATTTCCATAATCTCTCGTAAGCTCTCATAATTTAAAATTGCTTCTTGCTTTTCTTGCTGTAGGTTTTCACACTGCTCCTTAAGACCCTGTATTTCAAACATTAACGTTAATTTTTCTTTTTCTGAACCTGACAAAAATGTCTCATTTAGTTCTGCTATTTCTTTCTGATGCTGTTCCTTAAGACTCTGAATTTCTTTGTTATGTTGTTCCATAGTAGAGAAAAACTGTTGATTTGAATCTTCTAGCTCAGACTTTAATTTTTCAATTACACAGCATTGTTCTTCTTTAGCTAGTAATAATTCATTAATTTTAAACTCTAAGTCTTCCCGTTCGTGAAAAAACTCATCCTTTATATGCTGGGCATCAATTTCAAGTTTTAACTTAAGATTATTCATATAAGTGACCTCATCTTTTAAGATACTATGTTGAGACCTCAATTCTTTTAAGGTATCTTCTAAATGTTTGACTTTTTCATCTACTACTTGTTCTACACAAGTACCTTCTTCTAAGAGCAAAGAACACATCTGATTTTCTTGGTCTGCATTTGAGACCTTCTCTAAGTTTTCTACTTCACATTTGTTTTTCTCCTGAATGTTCTTCTCACTTGTCTCACACTGTTTGACTAAGTTCTCCTGTAGCTGGTTTAAACTGTTTACTTCTGTTTCATGTTCTTTAGCAGACACTTCAATCTGGCACATCAATTCTTTCACCTCTTCTTGGTGTGCAGCTTTCAACTGCAAAAGTTCTTCTTGCAAACTATTAACATGTTTTTGGTAATGCTGAGAATTAGCCTCAATGACTTTTTGGAGCTGAGTAATTTCTTGCTCCTTTTCATTTGTGGCAGCTTCTAACTGCTTTTGCAGATATAAAATTTGTTCCTCAAAGGCTGGCCTAATTTTCTGAATCTCTCCTTGCAGTTTTTTAACATTATCTTCAGAGCCACTCTGAAATTTAAGTTGTTCTGAAAGCTCTAATTGTTTTCTTGTTGCTTCTTCAAGTTCCTTTTGCAAGCTAGCTTTATCATCACTGTGTTTGGAATGTACTGCAATTAATTCATTTTTCAAATTTTCCACTTCTTTCTCATAGTTTCTTTGTGATTGTTCATATTCCTTGTGCACATCTTCCATTTTAGTTACAGAATCCTATTATAAAAATAAGCATACAAAAATTATTTGAGACAAAAAGAAACCCCTGTCCTTAGAAAAAATATCAGCCACAGGCTCACTAGAGAGAAAAGGAAATGAGCAGAAATAAACATAGAGAAACATGACAGTGCAATGCTAAGAATTCTGCTTAGTATCTAACTACCTTGAGGTATGACAATAAATATCAGCAGTACTAGACAGCTTATCAAAGTAATAACTAAAAGCTAGGAAATCTCCGAATTTTACTTTCTTTTAAAAGGTAATAAATTACGTAAGTTGTATTAAGTCACAAGGCTTTAATGAGCATAATAAGAGACTTTTTGGAGAAAATCAACTCAGATCCAACAGGAAGTTGAATATCCTAGAACTGAACAGATAATGGCATTTGGGGTATGTGTGAGAATCAACTTACTGAATTTTTCCGTAACATTTTTCATAAAATGAGTATTATTTTTCATTTTTATTAAAGAATGACATTACAGCTATAAGGAAGATTAACCACCACAAGTAAATGTTAGCTCTATCTCTGTGCAGTTGGGTTATTTCAGTTATTTTTCTTTTTCAATATCAATGTTTCCTTGTTTGTAAATTGATAAAATCAGACCACATGGATTCTTAAGGTCTTAGCTCTATAATTCATGACTACACTATATAAGTTAACAAAAAAACATTAAAATGTTGCCTTACCTCAACCTCCTGCTTCATTTTAATATTTTCCTTCTTCAGAGAAAGACACTGTTGCTCAGTCTCTGCTTTTTCCAGAAGAAGAGCATCCAGACGCTCAGTCAGTGCCTGTTTTGGAACAGGATGATTTGTTCGCCTGAGGTTAAAAATGGTGGATTGACCACACACATAATTATCTCGTCACCTTTTCTAAACCACTAAAGTAAGAACAAAATGTTTAGAAAGGTACATACATAAGAACAATGAGAAACAAAGAAAACACATGAGGAAATCAGAAATTTCAATACATTTCTGGACAATGGAAAACAGAGGAGGAGGAAATGAATTACAAAGAGGCAGAAAGTTAGAACCTAACAGCTTTCACAGGGAAACACATAGGAAGTACTGGTAAATACTCATTAGAAAACCAAATGCTTAGGTATTGAGGTACCACATATCGTC
Organism: Equus quagga; assembly: GCF_021613505.1. Taxonomy (NCBI): domain Eukaryota; kingdom Metazoa; phylum Chordata; class Mammalia; order Perissodactyla; family Equidae; genus Equus; species Equus quagga. The sequence goes on from NC_060271.1 coordinate 50,292,730, forward strand.
AAGGGAGGAACAATGTGTGAGGTTCAAAACCTGGGCTTGTCTGACAAGCTGAATAGAGAGTGGTTAGAGTAACAGTCAAGAAATCATCGGTGCCCCTCCTTCCTCAGAGACAGGTTTATTCTCTGCAGGAATTAAATGGAAGAGGAAGCTAATGAAATGGAAAATAGATCAACAAACCAAGAGTCAGTTCTTTGGGGGTGGAAAAAAGCAAACAAAATAGACAACCTCTAGCAAGACTGATCAAGAGAAGACAGAAGTCACAAACAATATTATGAACAAAAAGGGGACACATCTACATAGAAATCAGAAATTAAATGGTTAAAGAGAATATTATGAACAATATTGGCAATAATATTGAAAACTGAAATGAAATGGATAAAAATTCCTAGAAAAATAAAGCTTTAGAACCCAAGAAAAAAAATTAAAAAGGCATAATTAATACTCTACCTTCTTAAAAATCAAATTAGTGGTTTAAAATTGTCCAGTAAAGAAAACAGGAGGAATAGATAGTTTACAGGTGAGTTCTATCAAATTTTCAAAGAACAGATTATCCCAATTACATATAAACTTGTTCAGACAAAATAAAAAGCAAGAATTCTCAAGTTATTCTACAAAATCGACATAACTTGATAAACAACATCCAAGGACTTTATAGACAGGAAAATCAGATCCATTTCACTATGAATTTAGTGATCTAACGTTAATCTAATGTTAATCCTAAACATTAAAATCTAGATAAATGTTAAAATCCTAAATAAACAGTTCACTATCACCCCAGAACTGCCTACCTCTGCACTTACGTGAGATAATAAAGAAAAACTTTGTTGTCTAAGAAAACAAAAACAAAACAGACGTAGATAAATTTAGAGTTCCATATCAAGTTATAGCTATTGTTCAAACATGAGAGTAGAATAAAACCATTTTTAAACACAAGATGACAAAAATTTTCCTCCATGCATCTGTTCTTAGGAAGCTACAGAAGGACATGCTCTACCAAAATGAGGTTAACCAAGAAAGCGAATGACATGACCTAACAAACAGTGGGGGTAACATAAGAAAGCAGAAATTCACAAGATCATGGCAAAAGTCCAGCTCCAGGAAGAGCGTGCAGCAGATCTAGAGAACAAGCAGACCACATCAGTGCCGGGAGACAGAGCACGTCAGAAGGCAGCGTCCAGGAAAAAATGTAAAAGATTATTTATCTGTGTGACTATCTGGAAAGTAGTAGTTGTTGTGATGGACAGCTAAATGTCTAAAGTGGATAAAGCAAGGTATAGTAGTTTAAGTATGTTATTCAGAGTAATTTACACAAGTTATTTAGTTATTAGTATTATTTCTAAATCATGTGCATGTTATTTAACGTGACTGACACATGTGGAGGATAAAGGAAGAGGAGAGCTGAAGAGTTTCTAAAGTTAAAAGGCCCAGGAAACAGTGCTGCCACTGGTTGCTCAGGGAACGGGACTGGGTCATGCTGAGTATGAAAATAGGACAAGAGAAATGGGTGAAGAATTTTTTTCCCCAAACAGCTAAAAATTCAACTGTGAGATCTGAGTCAGTAGTCAAGTCCAGGGATATCTATCTATCCATAGATTATATATATCAATAGATGATCAGCCCCAAAACCATCATCAAAGTCCTGAGCATGGCTGAGTTTTCTGAGGGGAGAGGGACGAGCACGACTGAGATTGAGGCAACAACCATAATCAGTGTGTGAAATGAAAACGAGAGAGACTACTACTCATTTCAGAACACAAAGGGATCTAGAAGTCATTTAACCCTCTCTTTTTACAGTCAACCAGAGAGGTAAAAACTGTACCAAGGGCAGAGAGGACGTGGCCAAACAGGGACAGAAACCCAGACAATGCTCCAGCAGGCTGACAGCCTTCAAGGAAATCTGATTTGTCATCACACATTTCCCCTAAGTAAATAAATACAAATTAAAGCAATACTCACAACTGTTTCATTACCTTAACAATATCATCCGTTCCTCCAACCACAGTTTTTGATTTCAATTCTTCAATTTCTTTCTCCAATTCTAAGCAATTATTTAAAAAAAAAAAATTCCAGTTCAGAAATCAAGAAAATAATTACTGGCTAAGGTGGTAAGTGCATCCTTAAAAAAAACCTACTATAGAGTAGAATATTTAAGAAGCAGGTATTTTGAGAAAGCATTAACTTCACCCAGCATTACCTTTCATTTTCCTTTTTATTATGGAAAACACCAAACAAATAAAAAAGCAGATAAAATAGTAGATTAATCTCCATGTACCCATCACCTTGATTTTCACCTCCACTTGTATTCATTTCTTCCTTCCCCTCATTTCTCCCCCCGTCTTGATATTTTTGAAGCAAATCTCATACATTATTTCAGCTGTAAATAACTTATTACTGCATAATTTTAAAGCAACAATTAACCTCATATTAAACATAAATGTTATTCTATTTCATCAACTCGTGTCTAGGTCTGAAGCCTGAAAGTTGTTGTAATCTTTCCAAAGAAATTACTCTCTTTATTACAAGCTGATCCATCCTCCCAAAACACAATTTGACCTTTTCTAGAAGAATTTAAGTCTTGGCTTTTAGGTCGGGCAGTTGACATTTGCTAAGTGGAAAATCCAAGAGCTTGGCAATTCAAGAGCTCACTCACACACACTAAAAAAGGATATTAAAATCTTTATCTTTTTGGAACATAAAGAAAAGGAAACTGAGTAAGGAATCAGTCAACTTCAGTAAATAAATATACTTAAAAACTCTAAGAACGGAAATCTTTTATTATTTTACTCGACGTCTCTTTGAGCTCACAACCTTTTGTCTCTAACATTTCAATCAATTACTCTAGAAAAAATGCTTTACTCAGAAGAATGGACAACCCACATGAAGTAAAAAAATGCGTTTAACTTTAACAAATTATTTTTCCAAATCCTCCTTCCTGAGTTTAATAATTCAAAGGTAACTGCAGTTTAGAGATGTGAGATAATGAAAAAAATCAGAGGCAAATGATTAAAACGTTAAATAACAGATTCCATTACATTGTCTAAGATTTTATTGGATTCACTGGTAAGCAAAACAAATCAACGTACAATTAAAAAACTAGTATTTTTAACGATGAGAGTAAATGTGATTATGATCAAATGAATATTTTGAACCCAATACCTGTACATTTTGACTTAGATTTCTGTATTAGCATCATCTGCTTCTTGGCAAACTTGATAAGATCTTCCTTGGGCAATGTTTCCAGCTGAAAGATGCAGTGATGTTACCAATTTGTTATAGGTCCCCTATTAGTGAAGCAACTACTGTGAAATGCAAAAAACAGCACATATCCACTTGCAGACATATATTGTTGTTACAAACTAAGATGCTTTCTAGGTTTTAATTGTAAAATTAGGGGACTGGGACTAACTCCACTTAAAGTTCCTTAGAGCTGTAAAATTACTTCACTCTATTCAAAGCTGAAAGAAGTCTCTGTCCACATGAAAAGATGTAAGCATAATTACAACAAGATGAATCAGGTTCAATCTAGACTTTAACTAAAAAATCAGGAAAAATCAACCACTGTGGGCTCACTTTCCTCTTCTGTAAAATGGGGATAACAAAAGTACTTGTGGTTACCACGAAGCTTAAATGAAGTGACTGTTTACACAAGTGCCTAGACTAAGTATGCAAGCAATAAAGCACTTTTAGATTCCACGAATATGAAACGTTGTACAGGGCCATAAAAATTACCCAATTCAACTTTCTTTTCCCTAGGAGGGGCCTACAGAATAGAGTCCCTTGATTCCTACCTACGTCACTGCTCTTTCCATTACACTATTTAAATCCTCATAAACTATACTGCTTTGTTTAATGTTTGAAAAACTCCAGAATCTCTCAGCAAGGCTAACAAAGAGCAGGAAATAAAAAGTCAACTCTTTTCATACTAGGAAACTTAAAAAGAAAGGAAAGGAAAGAAATAGATGGGTGACTATGTAAATTAAAATTGGGATCCCTTATAGAAAAGCTATTTATCTTAAATAGGCCACCCCTCTCTGCATGCCAAAGTTTTCCATTTCATCAGCCCTCCACTCTTCAGGGAGCCTGCTAATCAAGTATTCGCTTCACCTTAGACTTCCCGGTCCCAGGGGCGGCTGGTGAGGCCACCCCATCTTGAACAGGATCCTGCAAAACAAAATCAAACCCAAGTGGTCAGAACTCTTTTCCTGATCCCAGACGGAACGCGCGGAACCTTTACAGGTGAAAGCTCTTCCGTGGAATCAAGCGGAGGAAACCTCAACGGGAGAAAGCAGATGACGGAGGAGCCGTCTGTCGCTGGGGCAAATCGTACAGAACCGGCTCTGGGGGCGGGGACCCGCGAGGGACGGAATCAGGGGAGAGGAGACGGGCAGCGGGGACGGGTGCGGAGGAGAGCTGCCGACCCCTCGCCCGGGCCCGCGTCTCACACGGCGGCGCGGAAAGCTCGGTGGGGACGCGGTGGGCCCCAGCCCCAGCCCGGCCGCGTTACCTCCATGGCCGCCCGCAGCCCCGGCGCCGCGGCCCCACAGCCCCGCCGCCCCGCAGCCCAGCCGCGGCGGCACTTCCGTCTGCAGCCGCCTCTGACGCAGCCTCGAGCGCAGGTCACAGGTCGCGCTTCTCCGGGCCGGCCCCACCCCCCGCGTCTCCATGGCTACCGCACGGCGGCGCTTCCGCTTCCGCTTCTGCATCCCGGGGGCGGCTCTGGCGCGCGCCCGCCCTGCCCGGGCCGTGCGGCGGCCGCGGCTTTCCCCGGGTGCGCCTGGGAGCTGGGCGTCACGCCCCGCGGCACGTGTGCGTCCTGTGGCTGCCGTTTATGGGCTCCGAGAACCTGGGCAGGGCGCCCGCGGGGGCTAGTTTTCCGCGTCTGCGAGACCGCGGAAGGCTGACGCGCATCGCCCAGAGGGTCTGCCGGTCGCCGTGCTCTTTGGGGCCCCTCCGCCCGCCTGCTGACGGCCGGCCGCTGCCGCGCGCGCCCCCCGGCTCTGCGCGGGGCTCTGCGGAGCTGGCGCGGCGGGAGGAGACGCCCAACGGGAGGTGACACGAGGGCCCTCGCCTCTGAGGGCGGCCCGAGGCTGCGTGGATGCTGGCCGCGCCGCAGGAGCCTGCCCGTCTGCGGAAGCAGTTGCTGCCGCCTTCCCTTCGGCCGCGTTTGCGGCAGGCGCCCGCGGGCCGAGCTGGCTTGAGGGGGTGACCGTTCCTGCGGCGGGAGTGGCCGAAGGCTGTGGCGAGGCGGTGTAGTGTGTCGCGTCGGCGGGAGCGGAGCTGGCTGCTTCTCGGTGGAGGGAGTTCCACCGCCCGGGGGCAGGAGCGGGCGCCGCGGGCGTGGCGGCCCCCGGTGTGCGCGGGTCGGGGGCGGCGGGTGAGATGTGAGGCTCGCGCTCGACGGTGCTGGAGGTTTTCCCTCCTCTGGACGTGACCGAAGACACATCGCCCCTGATTGCTGTGGGCGGACATCTGCCACTGCGGCGGGAGGCGGCCCGAGGACAGAATTGCGGCCAGGGAGAAGACAGAGTCCGCCGGGTCTGCGATGGGTGAGGCGCCCGCGTGGGGCTGCGCCCCTTGTCGCCGTGCACAGGTCCTGGCGGGAGAAGTCCACCAACTTGAGAAAAACGAACTCTCTCTCCACAGTGAGCTGGCTTGAGAAAACGTCCATAACCTGGACGTCGTGCGGAACTGTAACATGCGTAACTTTTTTCGGAATAGAAAAATAATCTCAGACAACTTTTTAGGAAACTAGAAACTAACTCCTAAAAGACACCAAAATTTTTAATGTTTCTGTGGCAGCAAATACTATTAAAGAAGCGTGACTAAATGGTTTGGCAGATAGTGTTGGAAAAACTCAAGACTTTGGAGAAAAAGAGGACTTTGTGTTGCCCTGCCTCCCTCCATGAGGTCCGTTGCCTGGTGTGGAGCAGGCACTCCGTGAATACTTGATTGAATCGATTACTTAATTGATTTAGAGAATGATCGGCGGAATGGAAGTTAAGGTCATTAGTCAGTTTTTTCCAGGTTTTGAGTAAGCTTAGAACTGAAACTACAGGGGTGTTTGTTCTATCTATTAACATCCAGGACTTGACAGCAGTTTTTTCCCCTTCCAGTGTGAGATCCAGCCTAGGATCAGGTATTACAGTTAGTTGTCATGTCTGTTTAGGTGCCGTTAATCTGGAACATTCCCACAGCCTGCCTTGGACTTTTATAAAATTGACGTTTTTATTAATTTTTTTGACATTTTGTCAAAAAAAGAAAATAAACCCCCCAAAACAAACAACTCATAACTGCAGAGAACAGGTGGGTGGTTGCCAGAGGCAGGGGATGGGGTTGAGGGAAAATGGGTGAAAGTCGTCCAAAAGTCCAAACTTCCCCTTATAACACAAATAAGTCATGGGGATGTAATGAACAGCATGGAGACTGTAGTTAATAATTCTGTATTTCATGTTTGAAAGTTGCTGGGAGAGTAGATCTTAAAAGTTCTCATTGCAAGAAAAAAAATTTGTAACTATGGTGATAGATGTTAACTAGACTTATTGTGATCATTTCCCAATACTTACAAATATTGAATCCTTAAATTGTAGACTTGAAATTAATGTTATATGTCAATTATATCTCAATTTAAAAAGAAATAAAAATATTTGACATTTTTGAAGACTCTACTCCTCCCCACCTTTTACTTTTTCAATTAACATTGAGTAAAATCGACTTTTCTTTTGGTAAACAGTTCTTTGGATTTTAATACATGTACAGACTTGTGTAATCACTGGCATAATCAGTCTACACAACAGGTTTATCATCCCCAAAACTCCTCCATATTACTCCATTGTAGCCGCACACTGCTTCCATCCCTAATTACTGGGAACCCTGATCTATTCTTCCTCACTATAGTTTTGTTTTGTTTCATGAGTGTAACCTTTTGAGACAGGCTTCTTTCCCTCAGCAAAATGCCTTTGAGGTTCACCCAAGTTGTTGCATTTATCAATAATTTGTTCCCACTTATTGCTAAGTAATAGTCATTGTCTGAGCCTACCATAATTTGTTGATCCAATTGCAGGATTTGTTTCCAGTGTTGAGTGATTATAAATAAAACCACTATAAACATTCATATCCAGGTTTTTGTGTGAATGTAAGTTTTTATTTCTCTAGGGTACATACCTAGGAGTGGGATTTGCTGGGTTCTATGGTAAATGTATATTTAACTTTTTAAGAAACTGTGAAGCTGTTCATCCTGATCATTACCCAGGAAGTGGCAGAGGGGAGATGGTCTCTTTCTGGGGATAGCTGCATTTAGGGACTAACTGCCTTAGTGAAGTGTGCAGACCAGGATATGAGGGAGGCAGTGAAAAACACTTTTTTTCCCTTTTTTTTTGATAAGGAAGATTTGCTCTGAGCCAACATCTGTTGCCAATCTTCCTCTCTTTTTTTCTTGAGGAAGATTAGCTCTGAGCTAACATCTGTGCCAGTGTTCCTCTATTTTATATGTGGGTCGCTGCCATAGGATGGCTGATGAATAGTATAGGTCTGTGCCTGGGATCCAAACCCGTGAACCTGGGCCACCCAGGTAGAGCATGCCGAACTTAACCACTAGGCCACGGGGCTGGCCCCTCAAAAACCTTTTTGAGTTGATTTTTTTTTTTATTAATGTTATGATAGATTACAACCTTGTGAGATTTCAATTGTACATTTTTGTTAGTCATGTTGTGGGTACACCACTTCCCCCTTTGTGCCCTCCCCCCAGCCCCCCCTTTTCCCTGGTAACCACCGATCAGATCTCCTTGTCAATGTGTTAACTTCCACCTATGAGTGGAGTCATATAGAGTTCGTCTTTCTCTGACTGGCTTATTTCGCTTAACATAATACCCTCGAGGTCCATCCACGTTGCTGCGAATGGGCCAATTTTGTCTTTTTTTATGGCTGAGTAGTATTCCATTGTGTATATATACCATATCTTCTTTATCCAATCATCAGTTTCTGGGCATGTAGGTTGGTTCCACGTCTTGGCTATTGTAAATAATGCTGCGATGAACATGGGGGTGCAAGGGACTCTTGGGATTTCTGATTTCAGGTTCTTAGGGTAGATACCCAGTAATGGGATGGCTGGGTCATAGGGTATTTCAATTTTTAACTTTTTGAGAAATCTCCATACTGTTTTCCATAGTGGCTGTACCAGTTTGCATTCCTACCAACAGTGTATGAGGGTTCCTTTTTCTCCACAACCTCTCCAATGTTTGTCGCTCTTGGTTTTGGATGTTTTTTGCCAATCTACCAGGTGTAAGGTGATATCTTAGTGTAGTTTTGATTTGCATTTCCCTGATGATTAGCGATGATGAACATCTTTTCATGTGTCTATTGGCCATATTCATATCTTATTTTGAGAAATGTCTGTTCATGTCCTCTGCCCATTTTTTGATCGGGTTGTTTGTTTTTTTGTTGTTGAGCCGTGTGAGTTCTTTGTATATTATGGAGATTAACCCTTTGTCGGATAAGTGGCTTGTAAATATTTTTTCCCAATTAGTGGGCTGTTTTCTTGTTTCAATCCTGTTTTCCCTTGCCTTGAAGAAGCTCTTTAGTCTGATGAAGTCCCATTTGTTTATTCTTTCTATTGTTTCCCTCAACTGAGGAGTTATAGTGTCCGAAAAGATTCTTTTGAAACTGATGTCAAAGAGTGTACTGCCTATATTCTCTTCCAGAAGACTTATTGTTTCAGGCCTAATCTTTAGGTCTTTGATCCATTTTGAGTTTATTTTTGTGTGTGGTGAAAAAGAATGGTCAATTTTCAATCTTTTACATGTGGCTGTCCAGTTTTCCCAGCACCATTTGTTAAAGAGACTTTCTGTTCTCCATTGTAGGCCCTCTGCTCCTTTGTCGAAGATTAGCTGCCCATAGATGTGTGGTTTTATCTCTGGGCTTTCAATTCTGTTCCATTGATCTGTGGACCTGTCTTTGTACCAGTATCATGCTGTTTTGATTGCTGTAGTTTTGTAGTATGTTTTGAAATCGGGGATTGTGATTCCACCGGCTTTGTTTTTCTTGCTCAGGATTGCTTTAGCAATTCGCGGTCTTTTGTTGCCCCATATGAATTTTAGGATTCTTTGTTCAATTTCTGTGAAGAATGTTCTTGGGATTCTGATTGGGATAGCATTGAATCTGTAGATTGCTTTAGGTAGTATGGACATTTTAACTATGTTTATTCTTCCAATCCATGTGCATGGAATGTCTTTCCATCTCTTTATGTCATCGTCAATTTCTTTCAAGAAAGTCTTGTAGTTTTCATTGTATAGATCCTTCACTTCCTTGGTTAAGTTTATCCCAAGGTATTTTATTCTTTTTGTTGCTATTGTGAATGGGATTGAGTTCTTGAGTTCTTTTTCTGTTAGTTCATTGTTAGTGTATAGAAAAGCTACTGATTTATGTATGTTGATTTTATACCCTGCTACTTTGCTGTAGTTGTTGATTATTTCTAATAGTTTTTCTATGGATTCTTTGGGGTTTTCTATATATAAGATCATGTCGTCTGCAAACAGCAAGAGTTTTACTTCTTCGTTACCTATTTGGATTCCTTTTATTTCTTTTTCCTGCTGAATTGCTCTGGCCAACACCGCCAGTACTATGTTGAATAGGAGTGGTGAAAGTGGGCACCCTTGTCTTGTTCCTGTCCTCAGAGGGATGGCTTTCAATTTTTGTCCATTGAGCATGATGTTGGCTGTGGGTCCGTCATATATGGCCTTTATTATGTTGAGGTACTTTCCTTCTATACCCATTTTATTGAGGGTTTTATCATAAATGGGTGTTGGATCTTGTCGAATGCTTTCTCTGCATCTATTGAGATGATCATGTGGATTTTGTTTTTCATTTTGTTGATGTAGTGTATCACGTTGATTGACTTGCAGATGTTGAACCATCCATGTGTCCCTGGTATAAATCCCACTTGATCATGGTGTATAATCTTTTTGATGTATTGCTGTATTCAGTTTGCCAAAATTTTGTTGAGGATTTTTGCATCTATGTTCATCAGTGATATCGGCCTGTAGTTCTCCTTCTTTGTGTTGTCCTTGTCAGGTTTGGGGATCAGAGTGATGTTGGCTTCATAGAATGTGTTAGGGAGTACTCCATCTTTCTCAATTTTCTGGAACAGTTTGAGAAGAATAGGTATTAAGTCTTCTTTGAATGTTTGGTAGAATTCTCCAGAGAAGCTGTCTGGTCCTGGACTCTTATTTTTGGGGAGGTTTTTGATTACCGTTTCTATTTCCTTACTTGTGATTGGCCTATTCAGATTCTTCATTTCTTCCTGATTCAGTTTGGGGAGATTGTAGGAGTCTAGGAATTTGTCCATTTCTTCCAGGTTGTTCAATTTGTTGGCATATAGTTTTTCATAGTATTCTCTTATGATCCCTTGTATTTCATTGGTATCTGTTGTGATTTCTCCTCTCTCATTCCTAATTTTATTTATTTGCGATTTCTCTCTTCTTTTCTTGGTGAGTCTGGCTAAAGGTTTGTCGATTTTGTTAATTTTTTCGAAGAACCAACTCTTTGTTTCATTGATCCTTTCTATTGTCTTTTTTGTTTCAATATCGTTTATTTCTGCTCTTATTTTTATTATTTCCCTCCTTCTACTGACTCTGGGCTTTGTTCTTCTTTTTCTAGTTCTGTTAGGTGTCGTTTGAGGTTGCTTATGTGAGTTTTTTCTTGTTTAGTGAGGTGAGCCTGTATTGCGATGAATTTCCCTCTTAGGACTGCTTTTGCTGCATCCCAAATGATTTGGTATGTCATGTTCTCATTTTCATTTGTCTCCAGATAATATTTGATTTCTTCAATGATCCATTGTTTGTTCAGAAGCGTGTTGTTTAGTCTCCACATTTTTGCACCCTTCTCTGCTTTTTTCTTGTAGTTGATTTCTAGTTTCATAGCGTTATGATCAGAAAAGATGCTTGATATTATTTCAACTCTCTTGTATTTATTGATGTTTGCTTTGTTTCCCAAAATATGGTCAATCCTTGAGAATGTTCCATGTGCACTTGAGAAGAATGTGTAACCTGCTGTTTTTGGATGAAGTGTTCTATATATATCTATTAAGTCCATCTGGTCTAATTTTTCATTTAATTCTATTATTTCCTTGTTGATTTTCTGTCTGGATGTTCTGTCCATTGGTGTTAATGGTGTGTTGAGGTCCCCTACTATTATTGTATTGTTGTTGATGTCTTCTTTTAGTTCTATTAAGAGTTGCTTTACAAATTTTGGTGCTCCTGTTTTGGGTGCATATATATTTATAAGTGTTAGGTCTTCTTGGTGGAGAGTCCCTTTTATCATTATATACTGTCCCTCTTTGTCTTTCTTTATCTGTTTTGCTTTGAAGTCTACCTTGTCTGATATTAGTATAGTGACACCTGCTTTCTTTTGTTCATTATTAGCTTGGAGTATTGTTCTCCATCCCTTCACTCTGAGTCTGTGTTTGTCTTTGGGGCTGAGGTGTGTTTCCTGGAGGCAGCATATTGTTGGGTCTTGTTCTTTGATCCATCCTGCCACTCTGTGTCTTTTGATTGGGGAGTTCAATCCATTTACATTTAGAGTGATTATTGAGATGTGGGGGTCTACCACTACCATTTTATGTCTTGTTTTCCGGTTTTCTTCAATTTCCTTTGTTTCTCGTCCCATGGTTTAATCTGTTCTGATGAAGAGCTGCTACTCTTTGTTGTTGTCCTTCTACTTATCTCCTCTGCTCTTGGTTTTGTAGCCCCTTTCCTTTTTTTGATTTTTCAGGAATGAGGGTTTTCCTGAGGATTTCCTGAAGAGGAGGTTTTGTGGCAATGAACTCCCTTAACTTTTGTTTATCTGGGAAAGTTTTTATTTCTCCATCGTATTTGAAGGATATTTTCGCTGGGTAGAGAATTCTTGGCTGTAGGTTTTGGTCCTTCAGATTTTTGAATATATCATTCCACTCTCTTCTAGCCTGTAAAGTTTCTGCTGAGAAATCTGCTGATAGCCTGATGGGGGTTCCTTTGTAGGTTAGTTTCTTTTGCCTGGCTGTCCTTAGTATTTTCTCCTTGTCGTTGACTTTTGCTAGCTTCACTACTATATGCCGTGGGGTTGGTCTTCTTGCATTGATAAAGTTTGGAGATCTATTGGCTTCTGTCACCTGAAGATCCATCTCTCTCACCAGATTTGGGAAGTTCTCAGCCATTATTTCTTTGAATAGGCTTTCTGCCCCTTTCTCCTTCTCTTCTCCCTCTGGTATACCTATAATCCTTAGGTTGCATCTCCTAATTGTGTCTGATAATTCTCGGAGAGTTTCTTCATTTCTTTTTAGTCTTACTTCTCTCTCCTCCTCTGCCTGCAGCATTTCTATATTGCCATCTTCCAAATTGCTAATTCTTTCCTCCATATTATCGGCCCTACTGTTCAGTGCATCTAGATTTTTCTTAATCTCCTCTATTGTGTTCTTCATTTCCAGTATTTCTGTTTGGTTCTTCTTTATTGTATCAAACTCTTTTGTGACATAGCTCCTGAACTCGTTGAGTTGTCTATCTGAATTCTCTCTTAATTCATTGAGTATTTTAGTGATGGCTGTTTTGAAGTCATCATCATTTAGGTTATATATCTCATTTTCTTTGGGATTGTTTTCTGTGTATTTGTTATTTTCCTTCTGTTCTGGAGATTTAATGTATTTTTTCATATTGCTTGATGCTGTTGATTTGTGCCTCCACATAGAGATAGAGTTTAGTTGCTCCTTCCACTTGTTTCTGATGCTGTGGTGGGGGAGCAGCTGTTTATACTGCACCAACTAGGAACTCTATCCGCGGTTGCTGACCAGGCCTGAGCCCCTCCTTGTAGTCACAGTGGTCCTTTGGATTCCCTCTTCTGCCATGGGGGCCGTCACGGGGGCGCTTCAGGCTGCTGGTGCCTACTGTTGCAGCCCACCTAGACGTGCTCCCTCCTTGGGGTCTGCAATGGTGTTATGGGCTTTTCCAGCGGCCAGGGGTAGGATCACTTATATTTGCCGCTCCGTCACTGTCGGCACCCACAAAATCTCACTTGTCCACTATGGGTCGCAGCAGAGCTATTGGCATCTTTTACAGTCTGTGGTTAGCTCACCTAGCTATGCTGCTTTTGTCCCGGGGTCTTCCAGCCTTGTGGCTGCCGGTTGGATGCTCTCTACTAGTGCTGTGCAGAGGCTTTCCCTGAGGCTGCTGTGAGCCTGTAGGATATCCCCCTAGGCTATGGAGCTGGGTCGCTGGAACTCTACCCAGCCCCAGTCCTGTTCCCCAGGAACTCAGGGAGCCCTTTGCCCTGTCTGGAGGATAGCCGGAGATCCCAATTTCAGTGGTAGCTGGTCAGCTGCTGCCCTGCCTGATATTCTCCTCTCCGGGACCCTCCCGGAGTTGTGAATGCTGGGCGTGGCCCCTCCGCTAATAGCAGACTGACAGTTTTGTCTGCTGCCCAGGCAGAACTCTGGAGCTTCCCCTCCTGGCTGCAGGGCCGGCCTCTGGAGCTCCCACCAGCCCCAGTCCTCTCCGAGATCTCCAGCAATCCTTAGCCCCATGGGGCAGGCAATGGCAGCTGGGGGGTTGCCTCACCCTCCAGGACTCTCTCTGGGACTCTCCCGGAGCTGTGAATGCTGGGCGTGGCCCCTACGCCAATGGCAGACAGAGAGCTTTGTCTGCTGCCCGGGCAGAGCTCTGGAGCTTCCCCTCCGGGGCGTGGAGCCTGCCTCTGCAGCTTCACCCAGCCCCAGTCCTCCCCGAGATCTCCAGCAATCCCTTTCCCCAACGTGCAGGCAGTGGCAGCCGGGGGGCCTCCATACCCTCAGTGATTCTCTCTGGGACCCTCCAGGCGCCACAAACACCAGGCGGGATTTCCCCGCCAATGACGGGGAGAGACTCTCCCCGCGGGCTCAGGTGTGCAACTCCAGAGTTTCCCCCTGCATTTAGGAGCAATTGCGGGGGGTTTAGGTAGGGTTCTGGTCACCTGTTTCCACCGTCGCTCCTCTGTTGTGTGCTTGCTCCTGCCCTAGGTGTGCGTTGATCCTCTGGGGGCGTCCGTTGGAAGAAAGCCGCTTGCAGGTACTAGGCTGTTCGGTCGGGGTCGGAGAGTTTTCATCTATCTCCACAACCTCCCGGAGGGAAGTCTGTCCGCCTTCTGATGTATAGTCGCGTGGGTCTCTCAGACGTCCAGAGGTGCTGTCTGGATATCCTTTGTTAAGCAATGAGTGTCCAAATACTTGTAGACTCGAAGGGGGAGAGACAAACAGGACTACTCACGGCGCCATCTTGGATCCTCCTTTTGAGTTGATTTTTATGGAGGCTGTTTCAGTGCTTTGCAATACCAAATGCCTGCAGATGGCAGGAGTCATGGAAGGCCCATTAAATACCTTGTCAGCCCATTGTTGAGTAGCTTTTTTGATAAAAGGTGTCCTATGGTCAGGTTGCAAATTGTCCAGGAAACTAAACACATGACCCATATTACTTTCAAAGGCCATCATAGTGTGACCATGGTTGGCTGACTGGACTGAAATAATGGCACTATAACCTAAAAAAGTGTCATCTGTCATGAGGCACCACCAATAAATAGCCTGGAAGAAGGTCAAAGGTCAGTCTGCTAGGAGAGAACTAGACCAACTTTGGGCAGGAGTCACAAGTCTGCAATGCAGTGGCAGCCTCTGCAGAAACAGAGTGCATCACTTTGTACCTTTTCTCTGATGGTGGATGTGTTGTCTGGTGTGATGATGGATCCAGGCAGCAGAATAGTAACAACCAGGGTGGTGGAGCCTCATTTAGCAGCTTGCTTCCACTCAGTCTCATTGGAGGATGGGTCCTTTATGTGGGCACCTACATGAGGGCCCCAGAAAGTTTAGTCAACAGCTATAATTTATTTCCATAGCTCACAACCCCAAAGAGGGCTGTTCTTAATCTGCCAGTCTGTAGTTTTCAAAGTGGCAGACCAGATATCTAGACCACGGACAAAAGCCCAAGAGTCAAAAAACACATAGCAAATTTCATCAAGGCAGGTGTTGGCCAGAGCTCTGAGAAGGCCCTTGAGTGCTGTCCTCTGGGTGGCGGTTCCATGTCTGTTGCAAAGCTGGCCCTGCGGTTGAACATCTGCTGCAATCCAGTGGGAATTACTGAATTTAGCCTACCCTTAGTCAGGCTCAAGATTTAGGGGAATCTCTGAACTGAGGACCCCAATGAGCCAGTGAAATGACTCACATGGCTGAGTGGGGCTCAAATATTCCCCAGAGAGATAGCTGATGAGATAGCTCACATAATTGGTTACAGAGTCTGAGTTGAGCCACCCAAAAATGGGAATATGAGGCTGGAGATTCACAAGGCTTATATTGATCAGTCATTTAGTTTTGACAGGAGTTCTATGGCAAGCTAATAATTGCTTCTCAAAAGAGGTGCACCTGGGAATGATGCCAGGGAGGCACTAAGTCCAGACCCCTGGAGGCACTTCCAGCTAGAGGCTGCCTCCCTTCCCCAGAGGGTCTCCTCAACAAAATCATTGGTCACTTCTGGGTTAAAGTGGTTATTAAGAATATGGAGCCCCCTAAGTAGGGGGCATGCCACAGCTTACTGGACAGCTTCTGGTGAAGTCTGTTGTTTTGCACCATACTCAAATGATACCAATTTATGGGTTAGCTAATATAAAGGACCAAGTAGAACGCTCAGATGAAGCATGTACTGTACCCAGTACTCAAAGAGCCCAGTAAGGCTCTGGGCCTCTCTTTTCATGGGGGAGGGAGGCAAAGAGACAGCAGTTTTTCCTTAGCTTCCAGATGGATGGAACACTGTGAATTTGCTCATTTGATTCATAGTTCCAAGAAATTTTACTTGTTAATAGGCCCTTGACTATTATTGAGATTCACCAGCCCCCTGTTAGAAGGGATGTGATAACTCCTTATTCAGGGTCGTTGAAACTGAGGCTTCTCAGTTGCCAACCAACAGCACATCATCTCTGCGGCGAATGCTTTGGACGTGAGTGGGGAGAGGAATTTGCACTAATTCCTGATCCCCCAACTAGTAGCAAATGGTGAAGAGTTTGTCCCACCAGCCATTTTTTATATGAGGCTTATTTTCTTATTGGGAAGATCCCCTGTGGCACTTACGGTGTGGGGAAGCACAGACATAACCTGTCAGTTCCTATATAGCATTCAGATGTAGAAACAAAAGTACGTTGAGTGAATCAAAAGGGCCCCTCCCATAAGGTCACTTTAACTTCCCTTCTCCACGATGAGCCATGTCTAGACTCCATGAGTTGATGTGGGTGCTCCCTCCTCACAAGGGACCAGGTAGGATGGTGACTTGGATATGTTTATCTAACAGTCATAAAAATTTGAGTCCCTCACTCTTGAAGTTCCTTAACATATTCAGGAGGCTGCGTGTGGACTTATATCCCTCTTGCACAGAGGGAGACCTTTGCCCAAACTCTAGTCATCTTTCTTTTTCGGGCAACTAGATAGAGGGAATAGATGGAGAGGGAGAGATGAGGGATGCGGAGGGGGCGAGCACTCCGTGGCGGTAAAGAAGGCTTTATATTACATTTTGTTTGGAGCAGAGTGTGACTGCTTGGGGTCAACCAAATGAAATTCTAATGTTTTTGATCCGCCTAAAGCTCTGTATCATCATTGCTGATACCATTTGTTTCAGCTACACAACATCTTTGAAAAGATAGTCCAGATGAAAAACTGTGAGGGCCTTGCCTGCAAGATGTGCAAAAATGTGACAAATCCAAGCAGAAATGCCTCTCAGCACCTTATATCTTGTGACCTTCCTAACTAACTTATTTACTTTAGGTTTTCCGTAGATTATTTTACATAGACAATCATGTCATCTGAGAATGAGGGACATTTGTTTTTCTTGCTTTCCAAAAGTATGCCTTTTATTTATTTCTTCCTTTTTTACAACACAGGCTGAGACTTCCAGTACTATGTTGAATAGGAGTGTGAGAGTGCAGTCTTGCCTTGGTCTCATCTAGGGGGAATAGCATTGTCTTTGACCATTAAGTATGATGTTAACTGTAGGTTTTGTGTGGATGACTTCATCAACCTTCTACACCTGCAATTATTAAAGAAAGAAAAATCCCTCTGTTTTTACAATACCATTATGTCTTTATTATGAAAATTAAATGTGGGTCTGTGAAAAAAATTAGCTCAAAATGGATCATAGACCTAAATGTAAAATTATAGAACTCCTTGAAGATAACATAGGAGAAAACTTAGATGACTTTGGGTATGATGATGACTTCTTAGATACCACACCAAAGACACAATCTATGAAAGAAATAATTGATAAGCTGGACTTGATTGAAATTAAAAACTCTGCCCTGTGAAAGACAACATCAAGAAAATGAGAAGACAAGCCACAAACTGGGAGAAAATATTTGCAAAAGGCATATCTGATAAAGGACTGTTATCCAAAGTATACAAAAGAGCCTCTTAAAACTGAACAAAAAGAGAACAACCTGATTAAAAAATGGACCAAAGACCTAAGTATGCACCTCACCAAAGAAGATATACAGATGGCAAATAAGCACGTGAAAAGATGCTCCATATCATATGTCATCAGGGAAATGCAAATTAAAGCAACAAGATACTGCTACATACCCATTAGAGTGGTCAAAATCTGAAACACCAACACCACCCAATACTGACAAACATGTGGAGAAACAGGAACTCTCACTCATTGCTGATGGGGATGCAAAATGGTACAGCCACTTTGGAAGGCAGTTGAGCAGATTCTTATAAGACTAGATGTACTCTTACCATATAATCTAGCAAGTGTGCTTCTTGGTGTTTACCCAAAGGAGCTGAAAACTTATATCCACACAAAAACCTACACATAGATACTTATAGCAGCTTTATTCATAATTGCCAAAATGTGGAAGCAACCAAGATGTCCATTAAGAGGAGAATGGATAAATAAACTGTGGTACATCTAGACAATGGAATATTATTCAGTGCTAAAAAAAATGAGTTATCAAGTCACAAAATACATGGAGGGACCTTAAATGCATATTACTAAATGAAAGAGGCCAATCTAAAAAGGCTACATGCTGTATGAGTCCAACTATATGACGTTCTGGAAAAGGCAAAGCTATATGGAGGCAGTAAGAAGATCAGTGGCTGCCAAGGTTTTGGGTGGGAGGAAGGGATGAATAAGCAGACCAGAGGATTTTTAGAGCAGTGAAAATTCTCTGTATGATACTGTAATGGTGGATACATGTCATTACACATTTGTCCAGACTCATAGAATGCACAATACCGAGAATGAACCCCAAGGGAAATCATGGACTTTGGGTGATTATGATGTCAATGTAGGCTCATCAGTTGTAACAATTGTGCCACTCTCATGGAGGCTATGCACGTATGAGAATAGGGGAGTATATGGGATATCTCTATACCCTCCTCTCAATTTTACTCTGAACCTAAAACTTCTCTTTAAAAAAGTCTTAAAAAATAAAGCAAGGGGCCTGCCTGGTGGTTAGTGGTTGAGTTCGGCATGCTCCACTTTGGTGGCCTGGGTTCCCAGGTTTGGATCCTGTGCGTGGACCTACACTACTCATCAAGCCATGCTGTGGCAGTGACCTACATGCAAAATAGAGGAAGGTGGGCACAGGTGTTAGCTCGGGGCCAAACTTCCTCATCAAAAAAAGGGAAAAAAATAAGGGGAAATAGGTTTCCTGGTTAGTATGTTCACATAGAACACAAGATTTTCAGGAAAAGGGTATTAATATTAAAGAAGAAATGCCTGTATTATTATTTGTGCCCTCTTTTTGGTCAGAATTTTGACTAGTTTATTAGTCTTTAAGAAAAAGCCCCCAAATCCAGCCTTTAATTTTGTGTATTCTTTATGTTTTATCTTTGTTTTCTGTTTCATTAATTGCTCCCTTAGTCTCGATTATTTCCTTTCTTCTACTCTTTACTTTGCTTGCTTTCTTTTTAAAGCTTCTTTGGTTGCGGACTTAATTTGTCTTCCATCCCTTCTTAACCCCTTCCCCAAACTATGCATTTAATGCTAAACTTCTTTCTAAGTACTATTTTGGCTGAATTCACAAGTTTGAATTGTGGAGTCTTTATCGTCTCATTCAGTTTTGTTTGTGGTTTAATTCCTATAATGATTTATTTTAATTTTTAATTGTGGTAAAAAAAACCCCACATGATATAAAATGTACTATCTTAACCACTTTTAAGTGTACAGTTTAGTAGAGTTAAATATATTCACATTGTTGTGCAACAGATATATAGAACCTTTTCATTTTGCAAAAATGGAACTTTAAACTTGTTGAACAACAGCTCCCCATTTTCTCTCCCACCATACCCTGGAAACCACCATGCTACTATCTGTTTGTTTGAGTTTGGCTACTTTAGATACCTCATGTAAGTGGAAACATACATTATTTGTCCTGTTGTGACTGGCTTATTTCACTTAGCATAATGTTTTCAAAGTTCATCCATGGTACAGCATGTAACAGGATTCTTTTTCTTTTTTAAGGTTGACTAATATTGCATTGTATGTATATACCATGTTTTGCTTATCCATTTATCTATTGATGGACATTTGTGTTGCTTCCACCTTTTGTCTATTGTGAAAAATGCTGTGATGAACATGGGTGTGCAACTATCTCTTTAAGATTCTGATTTCACTTTTTTTGGATGTATACCCAGAAGTGGGATGGCTGAATCAAATGGTAATTCTATTTTTAATTTTTTGAAGAACTGCTGTACTGTTTTCTATAGAGGCTGCATCATTTTACATTCCTATAAATAGTGCATAGGAGTTTCAGTTTCTCCACATTCTCACTAACACTTATTTTTTTCCTCTCTCTCTCTCTCTTTTTTTGGTGAGGAAGATTGTCCCTGAGCTAACATCTGTGCCAATCTTCCTCTATTATGTAGCTGCAGCACTGCCACAGGATGGCTTGAGCATTGTGTGTAGGTCCACACCCAGGATCTGAACCTGCGAAGGCCAGGCCACCAAAGTGGAGTGCATGAACTTAATCACTATGCCATCAGGCTTTCTCTCTCTCTATATTTTTTTTGATAGTAGCCATCCTAATGGATGTGAGGTGCTATCTCGTTTTGGTTTTGATTTGTATTTCTATGATGATGAGTGATGTCAAGCATCTTTTCATATGATTGTTGTCCATTTGTACAAATGTATCTTCAAGGCCTTTGCTCTTTTTTTTTATTGAGGTCAAAATAGCTTATAACATTGTGAATTTCAGCTGTGCATTATTATTTGTTAGTCAGCATATAAATGTGCCACTTTACCCCTTATGCCCACCTCCTGACCTCTGGAAACCACTCATCAGTTCTCTTGGTCCATGTGTTAGTTTATCTTCCACATATGAGTTAAGTCATACAGTGTTTGTCTTTCTGTGTCTGGCTTATTTTACTTAGAATAATACCCTCAAGGTCCATGCATATTGTTGCAAATGGGACAATTATGTCTTTTTATATGGCTGAGTAGTATTGCATTGTATACATATTACATCTTCTTTATCCAATCATCAGTTGGTGGGCACTTGAATTACTTCTACATCTTGGCTATCGTGAATAATGCTGCAATGAACATAGCAGTGTGCATGTCTCTTTGAGTTGTTAATTTCAAGTTCTTTGGATAAATACCCAGTAGTGGGATAGCTGAGTCATACGGTATTTCTATTTTTAATTTTTTGAGAAATCTCCATACTGTTTTCCATAGTGGCTGCACCAGTTTGCATTCCTGCCAGCAGTGCATAAGGGTTCCCCTTTCTCTGCATCCTCTCCAACATTTGTTATTTTTTGTCTTGGTGATTATAGCCATTGTAATGGGTGTAAGGGTAAGGTGATATCTCATTGTAGTTTTGATTTGCATTTCCCTGATGATTAGTGAAGTCGAACATCTTTTCATGTGCCTGTTGGCCATCTGTATATCTTCTTTGGAAAAATGTCTGTTCATATCCTCTGCCCATTTTTTTGATTGGGTTTGTTTTCTTGTTGAGTTGTGTGAGTTCTTTATATATTTTGGAGATTAACCTTTTGTCAGATATATGATTTGCAAATATTTTCTCCCAGTTGGTGAGTCGTCTTTTCATTTTGTTCCTGGGTTAGTTTCCACATATTTGTCACTTTCCCAGCTTTTTTCTTCTATTTGATTTCTGGTTTCATAGCATTATGGTGGGCAAAGATGCTTAATATGATTTCAATCTTCTTAAATTTATTGAGCCGTGCCTTGTTTCCCACCATATGGTCTATCTTTGAGAATGTTCAATGTGCACTTGAGAAGAATGTATATTCTCCTGTTTGTGCATGGAGCATTCTGTATATATCAATTAAGTCCATCTGCTCCAGGTTTTCATTTAATTCCACTATTTCCTTGTTGACTTTCTGTCTAGATGTTCTATCCATTGATTTGAGTGGGGTGTTTGGGTCCCCTACTATTATTGTCTTGCTGTTAATATCCCCTTTTGGGTTTGTTAACAGTTGCTTTATGTACTTTGGTGCTTGTGTTGGTTGCTTGCATACATATCTATAACTCTTATGTCCTCTTGGTGGAGCGTCCCTTTTATCATTATATACTCCCCCTCTTTATCTCTTATTGCCTTTTTGATCTAGAAGTCTACTTTGTTTGATGTAAGTATGACAACACCTGCTTTCCTTTGTTTGCCATGTGCTTGGAGTATCATCTTCCATCTTTTCACTCTGAGCCTGTGTTTGTCTTTAGAGCTGAGATGTGTTTCCTGGAGGCAGCATATTTTTGGGTCTTGTTTTTAATCCATCCACCCACTCTGTCTTTTGATTGGAGAGTTCAATCCATTTACATGTAGAGTGATTGCTCATGTAGGAGGGCTTCATGCTGCCATTTTGACACTTGTTTCCTAGTTGTTCTGTTTTCCCCTTTTTCATCCTGTGTGTTTCGGACTGCCACTTTAGTTTGGTAGTTCTCTATGATGGTTTTCTCTGTTTTCTCTTTATTTTATCATTGGTGTGTCTGTTCTGATTGTTTGTTTAGTGGTTACCTTGAGGTTTGTATAAAAACTCTCAGAGGAGATAGTCCATTTTCTGATAGCCTCTGATTTCCTTAGTCTAAACAGGCTCCATTCCTTTCCTCTTCCCCTGCTAAGTTATTTTTGTTACAATTTAATCCTTTTTGCATTGTGAGCTTGTGGTTAAAATGATAAGATTATAGTTATTTTTGATGTTTTCCTTCCCTTCATCTTTAATGTTTTAATTATTTGCTAACCTGTCCTGATAGAGAACTGCAAGTTTTTGATTTTGTCTGCCTATTTATCTCCTTGCTCAAGGCTTTGTTAACTCTTTTTTTCCCCCAAGTATGAAAGTTTTCTTGATCCTTTCTTGTGGGTGGGTGGGGAGGCCTCATGGCAATGAACTCCCTCAGCTTTTCTTTATCTGGGAAAGTTTTCATTTCTCCCTCATGTCTTAAGGAGAATTTCACTGGTTAGAGTACTTTTGTCTGAAAGTTTTTGTCTTTCAGGATTTGAATAGACCATTCCACTCTCTCCTACCCTGTAAGGTTTGTGCTGAGAAATCTGCTGAAAGCCTGATAGGGGTTCCTTTGTAAGTTATTTTTTTCTGCCTTGTTGCCCTTAATATTTTTTCTTTGTCATTTGCAAGTTTTGCTAGTATATCCCTCAGAGAAGGTATTTTTACATTGATATAATTAGGAGTTCTGTTAGCTTCTTTTACTTGTAATTCTCGCCCCTTCTCAAGGTTTTGGAACTTCTCAGCAATTATTTCTTTGAACAAACTTTCTGCTTCTTTCTCCCTCTGGAATGTCTATAATCTTTATGATGCATTTTGTAACTGAATCAAGATGTTTCTCAGAGAGTTTCTTCTTTTCTTTTTAGTCTTAGTTCTCTTTTCTCCTCCGTCTGAAGCATTTCTGTATGTCTGTCTTCCAAGCTGCTAATTCTGGTCTCTGTAATATCAGCTTGGTTACCAAGGACATCAGATCTTTCTTTGTCTCATTCACTGTGTTTTTCACCTTTAAGATTTCTGATTGGTTTTTCTCTATACTTTCAATCTCTTTTGTGAAGAGTTCCCTCTGTTCATTAATTTTGTTCCTGATTTCATTGAACTGCCTTTCTGAATTTTCTTGTAACTCATTGAGCTTTTTTTATTTTTATTTTTGTATGTGAGGGCGATTGGCCCTGAGCTAACATTTGTTGCCAATCTTCCTCTCTTTTGCTTGAGGAACATTGTTGCTGAGCTAACATCTGTGCAAGTCTTCCTCTATTTTATGTGGGATGCTGCCACAGCATGCCTTGATGAGTGGTGCTAGGTCCATGCCTAGGATCCAAACCTGCGAACCCTGGGCTGCCAAAGCAGAGCACATGAACTTAACCCCTACAGCACCTGGCTCTCCCGTCGTTGAGTTTTTTAATGGTAGCTATTTTGAATTAACTGTCACTTATATTGTAAATTTCTGTTCCTTCAGGGTTGGTTTCTGGGTGCTTGTCATTTTTCTTCTGGTCTGGAGTATTAAAATACCTTTTCACACTATTCGATGGGGTGGATTTGTGCCTTCACATAGTGGAAGTATGTGATCACCAATTCCATCTGCCACCACTCGGGGGGAGGGCTTGAGCTGTGTATTCAAGCCCTCTGCAGTTGCTAGCAGCTGTGCCTGTCCTTTGGCATCTGTGTTCACAGGGTGTGTCTGTGATTGCCTCCTTGCAACTGCTGCTTTACGAATGTTTGTGCGTGCACTCTGGTGGGGGTCTCTTGCTCTGGCTGAGCTGGCCTACTTGGTGGGGAGAGGGGCACTTTGTTTCACATGCATGATACTGGAGGTGTTTTTGCTCTGCCCTTACTATCTGCCCTCCTGGGGTTCTGGCTTGATGAAGACATCCCCACAATTCCTTGGCCTCCTCTGTGTGGGGTTTTCCCACGGCTGGGAGACAACTTAAAGAGCAAAGGGTTTCCAGGGAGAACTGACCCTCCCCCCTCTCCTTGCAGAGCCCTGCAGAGCCCTGTGCCCTAGATCACTGATGGGGCAGGAAAGGAAATGCCCTTACCTCCTTCCACTTCCTCCCAGGGATCCTGCACTTCCACCTTCAGAGGAATGGCTGCATGGATCTCTCACATGTCCATTGTGTCTTGTGAATGTCCTCTGTTGGGTTATGAATGTCCTTTTCATTGTATGTGAGGAAAGAGCTCACTCCACTATGATGCTGACGTCACTCCTCTTGCTCATTTTAACATCAGGTTATTTGTTTTCTGTTGTTGAGTTTTAAGATTACTCTATTTTTTTTAGTATTAATTCTTTGTGAGATATATGGTTTGCAAATATTTTCTCCCATTCTGTAGGTTGCCTTTTCACTCTGTTTATAGTGTTCTTTGATGAACAGAAGTTTTAAAGTTTGATGTAGTCCCATTTGCCTATTTTTACTTATGTTACCCCTGCTTTTGGTGTCATAGCCAAGAAATCAATGCTTAGTCCAATTCTGTGAAACTTTTCCTTTATGTTTCCTTTTAGGAGTTTTGTAGTTGTTTTGTCTTACATTTATGTCTTTTACCTATGTTGATGTAATTTTTGTATAGAAGCGTCCCACTTTATTCTTTTTTATGTAAATATGCAGTTTTCCCACTACCACTTGGTGAAGAGACTCTGCTTTTCCCCTTATGCAATCTTGGCATCCTTGTCAAAATTCATTTGATTGTATATTCAAACAGTTTATTTGTAGACTCTCTATTTTTTTCCATTTGTTGATATGTCTGTTTTTCTGCCTGTACCACACTGTTTTGATTACTGTAGCTTTCTTGTGTTTTGAAATGCAGAACTATGAGGCCTCCAGATTTGTACTTTTTTCTCAAGGTTGTTTTGGCTATTCAGGGTCCATTGAGATTCCATGTGGATTTTATAATGGGTTTTTCTATTTCTGAAAAAAAGCCATTGGGATTTTAATAGTGATGATTGCAGTGACTCTGTAGATTGCTTTGGGTATTACTGACATCTTAACTGTGTTAAGATTTCCAATCCATGAATATGGGTTGTGTTTCCATTGTTTGTGTCTTCTTTAATTTCTTCCAATGATATTTTGTTGTTTTTACTTTACAAGTCTCACTTTCTTAGTTAAGTTTATTTCTAAATATTTTATTCTTTTTGATGATATTGCAGATGGAATTGATTTCCTAATTTCCTTTCAGGTTGTTCATTGTTAGTGTATAGAAATGCAACTGGTATTTGTATGTTAACTTTTTATCTTTCAATTTTGCTGAATTCATTTATCAGTTTTAACAGTTCTTTTTATGAAGTCTTTAAGATTTTCTACATATAAGATCTTATAATCTGCAGATGGATATAATTTTACTTCTTTTACAATTTGGGTGCCTTTTATTTCTTTTGTTTTCCTTTGCTTAATTGCTCTAGCCAGAGCTTCCAGTACTGTGTTGAACAAAAGTGTGAAAGAGGGCATCCTTACCTTGTTCCTGATCTTAGACTACAGGCTTTTAGTATTTCATCATTAAGTATGATAGTTGCTCTGAGTTTTTCATCTGTGGCTTTATTATATTGAGGTAGTTTCCTTCTATTTCTAGTTTATAGAGTATTTTTATAATGAATGAGTGTTGAATTTTGTTAGATTCTTTTTTCGCATCAATTGAGATGGTCATTTGTGTCTTTGCCCCATTCATTCTGTTAAGGTAGTGTGTTACATTGATTGATTTTCGTATGTTGAACCACTCTTGCATTCCAGGGACAAATACCACTTGGTCATGGTGTGTAATCTTTTCCAGGTGCTGCTGAATTTGTTTTGCTAGTATTTTGTTGAAATTTTTGCATCAGTGTTCACAAGGGAGTAGTGTAGTTTTGTTTTCTTGTAGAATCTTTGTCCTGCTTTGAAATCAGGGTGATTATGGCCTCATAAAATGAATTTGAAAATGTTCCATGTCTTAAATTTATTGGAATATGTTGAGAAGGATTGTTGTTAGTTCTTTAAATATTTGGTAGAATTCACTATTGAAGCCATCATGTCTAAGGCTTTTCTTGCTGGAAGATTTTTGATTACTGATTCAATCTCCTTACTAGTTATATATCTATTTAGATTTTCAGTTTTTTTTATGATATAGTCTTGGTGGTTTTTGTATTTCTAGGAATTTATCCATTTCATGTAGGGTATCTATATGAAACAGTTCATAGTACTTTCTTATAATTCTTTTGTTGTCAAACAGTTGTTAATAGTACTCTCTTATAATTCTTTTTATTTTTGCAGAATCAATAGTAATGTCTCTACTATCATTTACACTTTTAGTAATTTGAGTCTTCTCTTTTTTTATTAGTTTGTCTAGCTAAGGGTTTGTCAATTTTGTTGATCTTATCAATGAACCAACTTTTGATTTCATTGATTTTTTCTATTCTATTTCTGTTCTCTCATTTATCTCTGCTCTAATCTTTATTATTTCCTTCCTTCTGCTACATTTTGGTGTAGTTTGTTCTTCTTTTTCTAGTTCTTTAACTTGTAAAGTTAGGTTTTAGATTTGAGAGCCTTCTTATTTTTTTCACGTAAGCATTTAGAGGTATAAATTTCCCCTTTAGCATTCTTTTTACTCCCTCCCATAAGTTTTGGTGTGTTTTGTTTTTATTTTTATTCATCTCTAAGTATTTTCTAATTTCTCTTGTGATTTCTTCTTTGATCCACTGTTTGTTTAATATCATGTTTAATTTTCAAAAAATTAAAATTTGTGAAGTTTTCAGTTTTCATCCTATTGTTGATTTCTAACATCATCTTATGTGGTTGGAGAAGATCCTTTGTATTATATCTATCTTTTAAAATCTCTTGAGACTTAGTTTGTGGTGTAACATATTGTCTATCTTGGACTGTGTCCCATGAGTGCTGGAGAAGAACATGTATGCTCTTGTTGTTGGGTAGAGTGTTCTGTATTTTTTGCTAGATCTAGTTGGTTTATTGTGTTAAGTTTTTTATTTCCTTTCTTATACACTATCTTGTTCTATCCATTATTGAGAATGGGTTATTGACATAATTAACTATTATTGTAGAACTGTCTATTTCTCCCTTTAATGTTGTCAGGTTTTGCTTTATATGTTTTGATGGTATGTTATAGGTGATCAATATTTATAATTGTTGTATATTCTTCCATATTGAACCTTTTTCTTAATATATAATATCATTCTCTGTGTCTTATAACCTTTTTTAAAAAAGTCTATTTTGTCTGTTATTAGTGTAGCCATCCCTTGCTCTCTTTTGGTTATTTTTTCCATGGAATATTTTTTCCATCCTTTCACTTTCCGTCTATTTGTGTCTTTCGATCTAAAAGGAGTCTCTTTCAGATAGCATATAGTTGGCTTGTGTTTTTTTTTTAACCCATTTTCCCAATCTCTGTCTTTTGAGTGGAGAGTTTAAGCCATTTACATTTGAGATAATTACTGATAAGCTAGGACTTCTTTCACTTTGCTTTTTTTTCTATATGCCTTATGTGTTTTTCTCCCTCATTTCCTACATTACTGTCTTCTTTTGTGTCTAGTTTATTTTTGTAATGAAATATTTAAATTATTTTCTCATTTCCTTTTGTATATATTCTTTAGCTTGTATACGTGTTTGATTACTATGGGGATTATATTTAATATTCTAAAGCTATGGCACTCTCATTTGAATTTATATCAGCTTAACTTCAATAACATCCAAACTGCTCCTTTAACAATTCCATCCTCTGATTGTTAATGCCACAAACTTACATCTTTATACATCCTTTGCCCCCAAACAATCTAAGTCTTTTAAATGCAGTGCTCCCCCAAATTATGTAGAAAACAAAATGTGGAATTACAAACAGTTGTCAAAATAGTACTAGTTTTATCATTTCCCATGTATTTAACTTTACTAAGATCTTTATTTCTTCATCTGGCTTTGAGTTTCTTTTCAGTGTCCTTTCATTTCACCCTGCAGGACTCCCTTGAGCCTTTCTTGCAGGGTAGTTCTACGGTAATGAACTCCCTCGGCTTTTGTTAAGACATCTGGGAGGGTCTTAATTTCTCCCTCACTGTTGAAGGACAATTTTGCTGGTTATAGGATTATCGTTTGACCGTCTTTTCCTTTTAGCACTTTGAATACAGTGGCCCACTGCCTTTTGGCCCCTGAAGGTTCTGTTGAGAAATCTGCTGATATTCTTATTGAGGATTCCTTTTATGTGAAGAGCCCTTCTGTCTTGCTCCTTTCAAGGTTTTCTCTATCTTTCAAAAGTTTGACTATAATGTGTCTTGACATGGTTCTCTTTGAGTTCTCTACTTGGAGTTTGTTGAGCTTTTCAAATATTCATATTCATATCTTTCATCATATTTGTGATGTTTTCTGCCATTTCTTCAAGTATTCTCTCTGCCCTTTCTGTTTCTCCTCTCCTTCTGGGACTCCCACAGTGTGTAGATTGGTCTGATTGATGATGTCTCACAGGTTCTTTAGGCTCTGTTCACTTCTCTTTAATCTTTTTTTTTCTGTTCCTCAGATAACTAATTTTCATCATGCAATCTTAAAGTTCACTGATTATTTATCCTACCTGGTCAAATCTGCCTTTGATCACTTCTAGTGAATTTTTATTTTCAGATGTTGTACTTTTCAGCTCTAGAATTTCTTTTTTTCTTTCCTTTTAGGTTTTCTATCTCTTTATTGATATTTCATTTTGTTCACACATTGTTGTCTTGACTTTCTCCACATCTTCCTTTAATTCTTTCAGTGTCTTTCAGAGAGTTGTTTTAAAGTTTTTGTTTAGTAGTTTGGTCATCAACTCATTTTCAGGGACAGTTTCTGTTGATTTATTTTTTTCTTTTGAAGAGGCCATACTGTCATATTTCTTTGTATGCCTTGTGATTATTTTGTTGAAAACTGGACATTTGAGGCTAATAATGTGGTAACTCTGGAAATCAGATTCTCCCTCTTCCCAGAGTGTTCTTTTTTGTTATTGTTATTATCTTTGTTTATTGCTTTTGTTTTTGTATAGGCTATCTCTGTGCCAAGGATCTTTATGAGGTGCAGACTGAAGGTCTTCTTCAGTCTTTTCTGAGCGTGCACCTTTCCCTGGGCATACATGACCACTTTCTAATTTTCCCTGTATGTGTAGTTACTTTTGAATGTCCTGCTATTTAATGTCTGAGTTCCAAAAGGGGAATAAGACAAAAATAAAGCAGGAAAAAAAAGGGTACTGGCCCTTTAAATCTCCTGAACATCACTTCTTCTAGAGAGGGAGGGGCTTCCAACAATGGGGGGAGGTGCAACAACAATGGCCTCCTGCCTCTTTGTCTGCACCTCTGTGATCATTAGATGCAGTCAGTGATCAGAGTGCAGATATCCAATATTTGGAGGGCAGGTTTCTTTTTGCCTACTCCGGTTCCCCTGGCAAACTGTGTGCAGGTTGCTTCAGGGACATGTGTATGGTTGCCTGCCATGGTGCTGGGGGTAGGTTATGGGAGCTGCTACTGTACTAAGAGCTCAAATTGACCAAAATTAACTGCAGTTAATCCATGCAATGTGATCTGCTCTCAACTAGGAAGCAGCTGGGTGGTGCATACAGAATAGATTGTTGTGGGGGAAGAAGAGTGACATTAGGCAGGCCAATTGGGAAGCTCTTACAATGGTTCACCTAAGAGATAAGGATGGCTTGGCCTAAAACACTGGTGATGGAGTAATGAGAACTGTGTGAATTCTGGATTTTTAAATTTTTTTAAAGATAGAGCAGATGGGACTCATTTAGGAATTGGATGTGGATGCATGACATAAAGAGAAGTAAAACTGATTGCAAGAATTTGGGCATGAACAACTAAGTGAATAGTGGTGACATTTACTAAAATGAGTGATAATAGGAGAGAATTAGGTTGTTTGTTTTCGAAGCAGGAGTAGTAATCCGTATTTTCATTTTGGACATTTCAAACTTCAGATACATACCAAACATCTAAAAGTAGATTTCAGATAAGGCTTTGGGTATATGAGTGTGGAGATTGGTGTAGAAACCAGGGCTAGAATTAAAAATTTGGAAACCATCCATGTACAGATGGTTTCCCCTGACGCCAGGGGACTGGATGTGATACTCGAGAATGAATGTAGGTACAGAAGAAATTTCAGAGGCTGGAAAGCCTTCCCCAGAAATTTCAAGCCTTCAATAGACTCTGGAGATCCAAGACAGTTCCATCAGACAGATACTGCCAGTGCAATTATTGCGTAGGTGGAGAAACAGATTCCTGGTACTTCCTACTCTGCCATCTTCCCAGAGCCTTTCTCTTCTTCATTTTTGAAGGACAGTTTTGCCAGATATGATACTCTTGCTTGGCAGTTATTTTCTTTCAGCACTTTGCATTTATCATCCCTGTCTTCTGGCCTGCAAGGTTTCTGCTCAGAAACCTGCTGATAATTTTATGGTGGCTCTTTTGTTTGTGATGGGTTGCTTTTCTCTTTCTTCTGTTAAAATTCTCTTTGTCTGTGAGTTTTGGCAGTTTGACTTTAATGTATCTTGGTGTAGATCTCCTTGGGTTTATTTTTCTTGGAGTTCGTTGAGATTCTTGAATTTGTCTGTCAATTTCTTTCCTCAGATTTGGGAAATTTTCAGCTATCCTTTTTTCAAACAACCTCCCTGCTTCTTTTGCTCTCTCTTCTCCTTCTGGGACTCCCATAATGGTATATTGTTCCATTTGATGATGACTTATAAGTCCCTTAGTCTTTCCTCCCTTTTCTTCATACATTTTTCTTTTTGCTCTTCTGACTTGATAATTTCAAATGACTTGTCTTCAAGTTCACTTTCTTTCTTCTATTTGATCAGTCTGATTTTGAACCCTTCCTGGTGAATTGTTTTTTAAAATTTTTATTGAGTTAATGATAGGTTACAATCTTGTGAAATTTCAATAGTACATTATTGTTTGTCAGTCATGTCGTAGGTGCACCCCTTCACCCTTTGTGCCCACCCCCAACCCCACCTTTCCCATGGTAGCCACTAATCTGTTCTCTTAGTCTACATTTTTAAATTCCTCACAGGAGTGGAGTCATACAGAGATTGTCCTTCTCTATCTGGCTTATTTCACTTAACATAATTCCCTCAGGGTCCATCCATGTTGCAAATGGGATGATTTTGTCCTTTTTTATGGCTGAGCAGTATTCCATTGTATATATATACCACATCTTCTTTATCCAATCATCTGTTGATGGGCACTTAGGTTGCTTCCACATCTTGGCTATTGTAAATAATGCTGCAATAAACATTGGGGTGCATAGGACTTTTGGAATTGCTGACTTCAAGCTCTTTGAATAGATACCCAGTAGTGGGATAGCTGGGTCATATGGTAGTTCTATTTTTAATTTTTTGAGGAACCTCCATACTGTTTTCCATAGTGGCTGCACCAGTTTGCATTCCCACCAGCAGTGTATGAGGGTTCTTCTTTCTCCACAACCTCTCCAACATTTGTTACTATTAGTTTTAGATATTTTTGTCATTCTAATGGGTTTAAGGTGATATCTTAGTGTTGTTTTGATTTGCATTTCCCTGATGATCAACAACGATGAACATCTCTTCATGTCCCTATTGGCCATCCGTATATCTTCTTTGGAGAAATGTCTGTTCACTTCTCCTGCCCATTTTTTGATTGGGTTGTTTGATGTTTTGTTGTTGAGTTGTGTGAGTTCTTTATATATTATGGATATTAACCCTTTGTCGGATGTATGACTTGCAAATATTTTTTCTCAATTGATGGGTTGTTTTTTTGTTTCAATCCTGTTTTCATTTGCCTTGAAGAAGCTCTTTAGTCTGATGAAGTCCAATTTGTTTATTCTTTCTATTGTTTCCCTTCTCTGAGAAGACATGGTGTCTGAAAAGATCCTTTTAATACTGATGACAAAGAGTGTACTGCCTACGTTTTCTTCTAGAAGCCTTATGGTTTCAGGTCTCAGCTTTAGGTCTATGATCCATTTTGAGTTTATTTTGGTGAATGGTGAGAAAGAACCATCAATTTTCATTCTTTTGCATGTGGCTTTCCAGTTTTCCCA
The DNA here is from genome assembly GCF_021613505.1 of Equus quagga. Classification (NCBI taxonomy): domain Eukaryota; kingdom Metazoa; phylum Chordata; class Mammalia; order Perissodactyla; family Equidae; genus Equus; species Equus quagga. Next base: position 50,324,704 of record NC_060271.1, read on the forward strand.
GCACCATTTGTTGAAAAGACTTTCTTTTCTTCAGTGTATGCCCTCAGCTCCTTTGTCGAAGATTAGCTGTCCACAGATATATGGTTTTATTTCTGGGCTTTCAATTCTGTTCCATTGATCTGTGCGCCTGTTTTTGTACCAGTACCATGCTGTTTTGATTACTGTAGCTTTGTAGTATGTTTTGAAGTCAGGGATTGTGATGCCTCCCATTTTGTTCTTTTTCCTCAGGATTGCTTTAGCAATTCAGGGTCTTTTGTTGCCCCATATGAATTTTATGATTCTTTGTTCTATTTCTGTAAAGAGTGTCATTGGGATTCTGATTGGGATTGCCTTGAATTGTAGATTGCTTTAGGTAGAATGGACATTTTAACTATGTTTATTCTTCCAGTCCATGTACATGGAATGTCTTTCCATCTCTTTGTGCCGTCATCCATCTCTTTCAGAAAGGCTTTGTAATTTTCATTGTATAGGTCTTTCACTTCCTTAGTTAAATTCACCCCGAGCTATTTTACTCCTTTTGTAGTGATTGTGAATGGCATTGTGTTCTTGAGTCCTTTTTCTGTTAGCTTGTTATTAGAATATAGAAATGCTACTGATTTATGTAAACTTATTTTATACCCTGCAACTTTGCTGTAGTTGTTGATTACTTCTAAAAGTTTTCCAATGGATTCTTTGGGGTTTTCTATATATAAGATCATGTCATCTGCAAACAGCGAGAGTTTCACTTCTTCCCTCCCTATTTGGATTCCTTTTATTCCTTTTTCTTGCCTGATTGCTCTGGCCAGGACCTCCCATACTATGTTAAATAAGAGTGGTGATAGAGGGCATCCTTGTCTCATTCCTGTTTCCAGGGGGATGGTGCTCACTTTTTGCCCATTGAGTGTGATGTTGGCTGCGGGTTTATCATATGTGACCTTTATTATGTTGAAGTAGTTCTCTTCTATCCCATTTTGTTCAGAGTTTTTATCATAAATCACTGTTGGATCTTGTCAAAGGCTTTCTCTGCATCTATTGAGATGATCATGTGGTTTTTATTCCTCAGTTTGTTGATGTGGTGGATCACGTAGATTGATTTGTGGATGTTGAACCATCCCTATGTCCCTGGTATGAGTGCCACTTGATCATGATGTATGATCCTTCTGATGAATTGCTGAATTCGGGTTGCCAAAATTTTGTTGAGAATTTTTGCATCTATGTTCATCAGCGATATTGGCCTGTAGTTCTCTTTTTCCGTGCTATCCTTGTCAGGCTTTGGTATCAGCGTGATGTTGGCCTCATAGAACGTGTTAGGAAGTGTTCCATCCTCCCTAATTTTTTGGAATAGCTTGAAAAGGATAGGTATTAAATCCTCTCTGAAAGTTTGGTAGAATTTCCCAGGAAAGCCATCTGGTCCTGGGGTTTTATTCTTTGAGATGTTTTTGATTGCTGTTTCAATCTCTTTCCTTGTGATTGGTCTGTTCAAATTGTCTGCTTCTTCTTGAGTGAACTTTGGAAGATTGTAGGAGTCCAAGAATTTATCCATTTCCTCTAGGTTATCCATTTTGTTGGCATATAGTTTTTCTTAGTATTCTCTTATAATCTGTTGTTTTTCCTCGGAGTCTGTTGTTATTTCTCCTCTTTCATTTCTGATTTTGTTTATTTGAGCTTTCTCCCTTTTTTTCTTTGTAAGCCTGGCTAGGGGTTTGTCAAGTTTATTCATCTTCTCAAAGAACAAGCTCTTTGTTTCATTGATCCTTTCTACTGCCATTTTTGTTTCAGTAGCATTTTTTTCTGCTGTGATTTTTATTATTTCTCTCCTTCTGCTGACTTTGGGCTTTGTTTGTCCTTCTTTCTCTAATTCAGTTAACTGTAGTTTAAGATTGCCTATTTGGGATTTTTCTTGTTTGTTAAGATGTGCCTGTATTGCGATGAATTTTCCTCTTAATACAGCTTTTGCTGTATCCCATATGAGTGGGTATGGCATGTTATCATTTTCATTTGTCTCCAGGTATTTTTTGATTTCTTCTTTAATTTCTTCAATGATCCATTGCTTGTTCAATAGCGTATTGTTTAGTCTCCACATCCTTGTGCCTTTCTCAGCTTTTTTCTTGTAATTAATTTCTAGCCTTATAGCATTATGATCAGAGAAGATGCTTGTTATTATTTCCATTTTTTTCGATTTGTAGAGGCTTGCCTTGTTTCACAACATATGGTCTATCCTTGAGAATGTTCTATGCGCACTTGAGAAGAATGTGTCTTCTGCTGTTTTTGGATAAGTGTTCTATATATGTCTATTAAGCCCAATTGTTTTAGCTTTTCATTGACCTCCACCATTTCCTTGTTGACTTTCTGTCTGGATGATCTGTCCATTGATGTGACTGGGGTGTTAAGGTCTCCTACTATTATTGTCTTTTTAACATCTTCCTTTAGGTCTGTTAATCGTTGCTTTATGAACTTTGGTGCTCCTGTGTTGGGTGCATAGATATTTATAAGCATTATTTCTTTTTGATGAAGTGTCCCTTTGATCATTCTATATTGTCCCTTTGGGTCTCTCTTTACCTGCCTTATTTTGAAATCCGTTTTGTCTGATAAAAGTATTGTGACACCTGCTTTCTTTTGTTTGCTATTAGCTTTGAGTATTGTCTTCCACCCCTTCTCTCCAAGCCTGTGTTTGTCCTTGGGGCTGAGGTGTGTTTCCTGGAGGCAACAGATTGTTGGATCTTGTTCTTTAATCCATTTTGCCACTCTGTGTCTTTTTTTTATAGCTTATTAATTATATTTCTAAGCCTTTAATATTGTATTTTGTTTGTATATGTTTTAGATACTTAAATTAGTTAGATTGATTCTATTTTTAAATTCTTAATTTAGAATTCTTATTTTTTTTCTGCTTTTATCTCCCCAGATTCCCCCTGTACACAGTTGTATATCTTAGTTGCATGTCCTTCTAGTTGTGGGATGTGGGATGCCGCCTCACCGTGGCCTAACGAGCAGTGCCATGTCCGCACTCAGGATCCGAACCCTGGGCCACCACAGTGGAGCACACGAACTTAACCACTCAGCCATGGAGCCGGCCCCACTCTGTGTCTTTTTATTGGAGAGTTCAATCTGTTTACATTGAGGGTGATGATTGATGCATGAGGGCTTAATGCTGTCATTCTGTTGCTCATTATCCAATTTTCCTGTGTTACCTTTGTTTCTCGTCCTGTGTGTTTTAGTCTACCCATTGACTTCTTCAATTTCTTATGCTGGGTTTCTTAGATTTTTCCTTATTTATGTTTTGTGTCTCTGTTCTGTTTTTTAGTTTAGTGGCTACCCTGAAGTTTGTATTTAGAATCTCGTGTATAATATAGTCCATTTTCTGGTGGTCTCTTACTTACTTGGCCTAGCCTGATTTAGTTCCTTTCCTCTTCCCCTCCTAAATTATTATTTTCATCTCTTATTCCACCTTGTGTTATGAGTTTGTGGTTAGAGTGATAAGATCGTCTTTGCTTTGGTGGTTTCCTAGTGCTATAGTTGAATATTTGCTATCCTATTCTGGTTCTATCTATTTGTCTCCCTACTCTGTGGTTTGTGACCCCTTTCTCTCTTTTTTCTTTTTTCAGGTATGAGAGCCTTCATGAGGATTTCTTGGAGTGGAAGACTTTTGGTTACAAATTCCCTTAACTTTTGTTTGTCTGGAAAATATTTAATTTCTCCCTCATATCTGAAGGATATTTTTGCTGGGTAGAGTATTCTTGGCTGAAGAGTTTTATCTTTTAAAGTTTTGAATATGTCACTTCATTCTCTCCTAGCTTGTAAGTTTTCTGTAGAGAAATCCACTGAAAGTCTGATAGGAGTTCCTTTGTAGGTTATTTTCTTCTGTCTTGCTGCCCTGAGTATTCTTTCTTTGTCTTTCATTTTTGCCATTTTTTACTACTATATGCCTTGCAGTAGGTCTTTTCACATTGACAAGTCTAGGAGATCTGAAAGCTTCCTCCACACACATTTCTCCCTCAATCCCTAGATTTGGGAAGTTCTCTTCTATAGTTTCGTTAAGCACACTTTCTGCTCCATTTCCCTTTTCCACACCCTCAGGTAGTCTGATAATTCTTAAATTGGATTTCCTCATTGAATCTGCTATTTCTCTGAGATTTTCCTCATTGTTTTTAATTCTTAGTTCTCTTTCTTCCTCTGTCTGGAACCATTTAGTCTGTCTATCTTCAATTATGCTAATTTGCTCCTCTATGGTTTCTACATGTGCATTCAGGGAATCCATATTCTGTTTTATCTGATCCATTGCATTTTTCATCTCTAGTATTTCTGATTGATTCTTCTTTATAGTTTCAATCTCTTTTGTGAAGTAACTCCAGAACTCGTTGACTTGTTTCTCTATATTTCCCTTTACTTCATTGAGTTTTTTGATGATAGCTACTCTGAACTCATTTTCACTTAGTTTACCTATTTCCAAGTCCTCAGGCCTTAATTCTGTGTTTCTATTGTTTTCCTTCTGGTCTGGAGCTTTTATAAATTGCTGGATGGCAGAGGAGAAGTTTTTGTGCATGATGCTATTATTCGGCTGCAGTTACAGCCTGTCACCACTAGATGGGGGTCGAAAGCCACGCTTTCTGAGCCCTCTGCCTTCAGCCAAGATGGCAGCACCCAGCACGGGTTGTGGGAGGAGGGGCACTTTCTCTTGGGTGCCCACCTGGATTCGCATCAGGTCTTGCTCTCTGGTTTCCCAGGGCCCTGGCTTGATGGGGTTCCCCCACGCAAAAGCTTTCCCCCTTAGAGGGTTTCTGCTGCATGGGTGGTGGGAGTCCTGGACGAATCCACAGATGCACGGTCCCTCCCCTGCTCCTTCCCTCACCCGTGGCAGCTATCCCAGTCTCTAGGGGAGGGAGCGAAGTTCTCTCTTACCCTGTTCCAGCTCCTCCAGGAGGGCTCCACCCTCCACCCTCCATCATCGTTTGGCTGCTGTGGGTCTCTGAGGATGTCTGTATTAGTTAAAATTCAGTTGTTCTGTTTTGGTTGTAGTTTGGAGGGGAAAGAGTCCCGGGTGAGCTCTCTTTGCCATTTTGCTGATGTCACCAGCCCTGCTGGTGAATTTTTTGATCCAGTTATTGTATTCTTCAGCTCCAGAATTTCTGTGTAGTTCTTTTTTATAGTTTGCATCTCTTTGTTGATGTTCTTATTTTGTTCATGCATTGTTTTTCTGATTTCATTTAGTTGTCTGTGTTTTCTTTTAGCTCATTGAGCATCTTTAAGATGGTTATTTTGAATTCTTTGCCAGGTAATTCATAGATATATGTTCCTTTAGGTTGATTTCTGGAGATTTATTTTGTTCCTTTGATTGGCCATGCTTCTCTGTTTCTTTGTATGCCTTGTGATCTTATGTTGAAATTTAGGCATTTCAAGAAAAACTGTCACTTCTCCCAGTCTTTATAGATTTGCTTTGTACAAGAGAAGACTGTCACCAATCAGTCCAGCTAGAGATTCTGAGGCCCTCTCAAACCTTTCTTGGTTTTGTTTGTGTACTTTCCTAGTTAATCAGGGTTGTCCATGTTTTTGGCAAAACTTGTATCTCTTGCTCACCCTGGTGTCTGTCTACTATATTGCAGTCTTTCTGGTGCTGTAGGAGGCTGAGGCCCTTACTTTGTTCTCAGTCTCCCCCAGTCTAACACTCAAATTATACTGCCTTTTTCTTCAATGCTCTGAGTCTGGTGAGACAGAAACCATGTACTTTCTAATTTCCTACTTTACTGTAATATTTCTAATCCTATGGCATGTTTTTATTTTTCTAACACTGGATTTAAGTTTGAATTGGCATGACATGTATATATTCTTAAAATTATGTTCCTATTGGTTCTTCACCAATAGATGTGAGCTAGGTGGCCTCATGAGGCTGTTCAGTCACACCAAATCTCCTCTTAAGTTTGCTAAAGAATATGAGTTCTTTTTTATGTTTTACATAGAATCATAATATTGATATTTTTTGCGCTAGTTTGCTTCTTGCATCTCTATGCATGCACTTTGACTTTCTTTAGTATTTTCTTGATTCAAACCCAGACTTCCTCCACAGGAGTCAAAGGTTATTGCTCAGGTATGATAAAACATAGAATGTGCACCCTGTATTCATAGACTCTATGTATCAGAAAAGTTACAAAGCCTAAATGCATTATTGTAATTCTCTGATGAAATGGAAATGATCTTGAATAGATATAGAATATAACATGCTAATTACTAGTTTCAGAAGAATGGAGGGGAGGGGCCACCTAAGGCCAGTTTGAATTGGTCTGTTTGGGGCTGGGGCAAAGTAACCAAAAAGTACAGATTGGTTTTGCCTGCTCAGAGTATGTAGGTGGTTTGGAGGAAAGTAAGAGGTAGCAACTTAAGTGCAAGGTCCAAAGTCCAAGAGCCATGGGCTGAGTTCAAGCCCACTCTTCCTGAGTTGTCTAAGGCAGCAGGGCAGCGCATGGATTTTGGTGTCCTGAGGTCTGGTGATGTGAGGGGGAGAACTGGAACACAGCCACAGAAACCACCACATCCAGGTCAGGATCTGCAGATCCCTACTGTACCAAATTTCAGGGGGAACCTTAGAGATATAAAGGTATAAAGGACAGATTTTAGACTGGACACACGCAGTGGGCACCAAATGGGAGGCTGCTGTTGGCTTAGGACTGTCTGCTTCAGAGCATCTAGTCAGTGGGAATGGTGTAGCTATTTGGTATTCTGTCGTTAAGCTTCATTTGATCATGGGTAGGGAATGCCTGACATCTTGCCAGTCTGGGCTGCTTTTGGGTCAGGGTCCATGTCAGGCAGCCTTTAGTGGTGATCACAATGGATACCTGTGGTGAGTCCACAACAGGAACAGGAAGGGAGAGGCTCTATTTTGAGCAGTTAAAACCCAGGCTTTGGAGCCTTTAGAGCTGTATTTGAAACTAGATTCCAATATTTCCCATTTGAGTCACTTACCTAATATCCCTGAACTTCAGTTTTAAGTTTTCTCATCAGGATAATAATATTACACTCAAAGGATTGTTGTAAAAATAAAAGGTCTTGTCCAATAGAACTTTCTCTGATGACAGAGATGGTTTATAATCTACAGTGTCCAAATGATAGCCTCTAACCACATGTGGCTACTGAGCACTTGAAATTTGGCAGGTGTGTAAGAGTTTTGAGTTTTAATATAATTTTAATTAATTTAGACATATGTGGCTAGTAGCTACTGTATTGGACAGCACAGCTAAAGCTGAAAGCCATTATAAGGACTACTTAGAATATAAAAAGTTAGCTTTTTAGGGTTTCCTTGACTGATATATTCTTTCAGTTACTTATTTTTGAGCATGTTATATTCTGTTTGGTATGCAATAAAGTATATAGCAATGTCCCTATCTTGGAAAAAAAATAAACCAATGAAAATTTAAATAAGCACAAGAGAGACAATATAGACATACAAGAGATATCATAATGTACTTTAATCTTAATCACAAAAGAATTATGCCTAGTAAAGAGGACTTCAGAACAGCAAATGGTCTCTTCAGGTTGCAGTATTTGTAGGAGGAACGAGAGGGTTTATATGTTATATGTTTTGGATAGGTAGAAAGGAGAGGAAATTTCAAGTGAAGACATGGTGAAAAGAAAGCTAATAGGGTAGGAACCTGCATGATGTGTTCAGGGCTCAGAGAGTAGGCTAATTTGCTGAAGTATGGAGGTGGTTTGGAACATGAAATAAAGCTCTAAGATAAGATCAACCATATTATATGGTTATAGCTGCCTTTGAATTGATGGCTAAAAAGTTTGGGATCTGTCTGTCAGACAGTTAAAATTCAGAATCATTGAAGGATTTTGAGCTAAAGAGAAACAGAATGAGAGTCTTGTTTTAGGAAAAAGAACCTTGGCAGATGTGTGATGAACAGAGAAATGAGCTAGGTAGCTTACACTAGTGTAAGAAAGAGGCAAAAGGTTTCTGAACCAGAAGAGTGGCTTTAGAAATGAGACTTCGTAGAAGTAAAACTGATAGATATTGCTGACAGATTAGAATATGATTGTGGAGGCACTGGAGGGACTTGAGTTAAGATGTGATCCCAGCATTGGCCGGGGGTGGGAGAACAGTCTAGTTAAACATATAGGCTATCAGGAGAGATGGGGATAGCTGTGTTACAGTAGGAACCCTGAAGTGAAGTGGAAAGTTTCGTGAGGAAACAGTCCTTTGATGGTTACTTGGCTACCAAGAAATTGCTGGAGGAAATAGCCACTACTTACACATTTTAGTGCGGCATTTAAAAATTAGCTGGAACTAACACTTAATCTGAAAGCTTTAGTGTATTCTTATGTGAGGACTGAAGCATTTTTAATATGTTAACAAGCCCGTGATCTGTAGAAAACTTAGATATAATGATAATTAGCAATAATGCCTTGGTCGTGACAAGTACTTTATTGACCCTCTCTCCTTCCACATTGCCATCCTGCTCCCAGCCTCCACCTTGCCCAACCTCTGCTAGCTCTATAGTTTTTTTTTCAGAGTGAACAAAAGCAAACAATAAAAATCTAGTCTGAGAACCTAAATCCAATAGCCTGTGGTCTAGGTAATAAACTTTTATTGATTATTAGCCAATAAATTGGGTAATCAATTAAAAAACTTTTGGCTCTTTTTCTTCCTTACTGGAATTGGAAGTGGAAAGTTAGACTGGTGTCAGCCATTTTCTTCTTGTAGTCTTCATCAAATCTCTCATTCTGAGCCACAGTAAAGTGATTCTTCCAGTCTCCAACTGCCCCTGAAACAGTCATGTGGGAGAGTCAGTAGCTGTTGGAGGAATTTGTATTTCTTTAATCTTCTGTTTCTCTGTGATGATTTCTACTCCACCTTCCAGGAGGGGAAGAATTGGACAAAGCATTTCTCTTGCAAGACTGTCACTTCCTCACCCAGAAGGGAAGAACAATTTCTTGTCTGATATTTGGGACAGGGAAAGCCTGTTACCCACATTTATGGGTGAAGTGGGCCGACCACATTAAAACAGTAGGCCCTAGGGGCTTTCTTATCTATTTCTCCTGCCCTCTTGCACATCAGAGCATGGTAGGTACTCATGCCCATAGCTTCCATGCTATAGACAGACCAAGAAGAGACTGTTTGGAGGAGGACTCAAGGTATAGTTTTGAAGAAGATAAAAAAAATGAAGATCCCCTAAATTTTCCAATGGCAATCCCCATTACCCTTCTGCAGATTGCTTTTTCTCTGTAGTACTTTCCATCATCCATTATCCTGTGTATTCTTGTTTAATTTGCTGATGGCTGGAATATAATTTCTATGAGGGCAGGAATTTGTGGGTTTTGTTCACTGCTCTGAACATTACCTAGAACAGTGGCTGGCACATAGTAGCCACTCAATAACTATTTTTGAATGACTGAATCTAACTGATAGCATTGAGCCCTCTATAAAATGGATTCTTTGCTCCTTCTGAATTAATTCTGTGCGTTTGCACCTTATCAGCCAGAACTCTGGAAGGAAAGTGGGGATAGGGATTGGATTTAGACACCAAACCACACTCTCCAACTTGGCTAAATATTGTTTTCGTTTCATCTGTGATTTCTTAAATACTTTTCCCAGAATCATTCATTATAGATCTTATTTTTCTTAGTCATAGAAAGGAAAACTCCCCAAAGACTCTGAAATATTGGACAATTCTTTTAAGATTATGACCAAAAGAAAATATAAAAACCTTTTCTCATGAATGGAGAAATAGAGTGGTTCATGATTTCAGTAGGAATCGATGAATAGTTTGCCATTGGATTCTGCTTCATAACATCAAATGAAGTGTGATGGAGAATTTTTTCCAGAACTTTATCATCTAGATTCCTTCCAATAAATTCTGCCAGCTTCCGAAATTCATGCTTTGGGTTCTGTGATCAGAGTCAAAAGAAAAGTGAAAATTTGATATAAAATAATTAGTTTAAAAAGAATATTGAAGTGAATTAATAATAGTAATCAGTAACATGTCATGAGTTAAAATTAAAAGAAAATTTTCTCTCACAAATTTTCAGAAATGACTCATTTTAACATGGTGACCCATATTATTCTCTTTTTATTAATTGAAATTATTAATCTTTTCCTGCTCTAACATGGAAATATCAACTGAGTAGTGTTAGTGAAACATTCACCACACAGTGACATGCAATACATGGAGAGTGTTTCCCCAAGGGAATGTGTCAAGAGTTATGTCCAAATGTCCCACTCAAGTCAGTCATGGGAGGGGTCTTGGTCAGCTAAATGCCTAATAAGGAGAGTCCACAGACTAATGATAAACACAAAGACATTACAGAAGCATAGAGCAGATGATTTAAGACCTGACCAAAAGGAGTCTGTCTCCTGCTTCTGACATTGATAGAAATGTCCTCAGACCATTGCAGTGGTGGCAGTAAGTGGTGGCAGGAGGATGGGAGAGAACTTTTTTGCATCCATGAGGCACTCATGGCTCCCATGGCTAGTAACTCTTGTGCCCAGCATGTCTAGGTGTTTAGGTGTATCTGATAGGAGCTCACTTCCAACATAGCCACTGTCTCCTCATCCGAGGGACACATAACCCTGGGAGGCTGTGGCTCTAGGAGTGGTGGGTAAGGGAAAGTGGAAAGGTTTATCTTGACAACTGTGTCTTCTGCTTTAAAATGGTCTTCTCCTTTAAAAGCTTGGATGTCAAAAGTGCTTAATTTAATCGGCTTCAGCCAAACTAGGCATCAACAAGAGTGCTGAGAACTATGAGCTTTGAGTGACTACAGTCAGGTGACATTCCAGAACATGATCACAGAAATATTTAAAAGGATTTTAGGAACTCTTAGATTAGACTGCCTGTTTCAGTAAAGCTTCTTCCTGGCATTCATAATATGTTAGTATCTACCCCAACAAAAGTGTGCCATTTCTAGGGACATATCCTCACTTCGACACTGCCAGCATACGCTTGGTGGGAAAGCATCACCTACAGGGGAGTTTTCTTATTCTGAGTTTAATAGCAGTCTTTCTTCTTTGGCCCCTTCGACTTGTCACATCTATGCATAAGAGAGGGAACCTCTTCCCTTATAGTATAAAACTCCGTGCCATAATGTTCCTTAATTGAGTATCTCTATCTGGAATTCTGGGATTCGATAACTCTCTGAACTAAAATAGTGCGTATATCTCAAATGTTCTTCCTCAGGACATGGGCAATGAGAGTCTCCTTTTGTATGCTTTCCTCCCATTTAGGTTTTTGGTGCCCTCTTCCGTGTCTCAACACTTTTGTAACAAGTAAACACAAAGAAGGAGGGAATTTTATATGATAACTGTGTAGGTTCTGATAGTTGTTTAATTATGGTTCTGAGAATCCTAGAAATGTAATGATTTATCTGTTTAAAAAAGCTGTAGAGGAATTTAACCTGCCTCCCCACCCTGCACTCCTTGATACAGAGAACAGATTGGTGGTTGCCAGATGTGGCGGGGGGAGGGGGGTGGATGAAATGGGTGAAGGTGGTCAAAGGTACAAACTTTCAGTTATAAAATAAATAAGTCCTGGGGTTGTAATGTACAGCATGGTAACTATAGTTAATAATACTGTATTATATATTTGAAAATTGCTAAGGGAGTAGATCTTAAAAGTTCTCATCACAAGAAAAAAAATTTTGTAACTATGTGTGGTGAGGGATGTTAACGAGACTTATTGTGGTGATCATTTATCAATATATACAAATATCAAATCATCATGTTGTACATCCGAAACTAATATAATGTTATATGTCAATTATATCTCAATTAAAAAAACATAGAAAAATGATTCTGTTTCTTTTGATATTTTGTAGAAACATCTGGATAAGGCCCAGCAGTGATTGAACCTAAGAGAAGTGCATCTAAACTAATGTGGACGTGAATCCCCTAGGAATTTTGTAAAACTATGCATTCTGACTTAGCAGGCCTGGTGTGGGCTCTGAGGGTCTGTGAAGCACCTTTTGAGTACCACTGCTTTCAATTACAAATTCAAGAACAGAGACTAATTCCTTATAGATTCTGTATTTAGTGGAGTCACAGAAAAGTACTGAGTAGATTATCGTTTACAACAAACTCCTATGAACATCATCTCCGTCCTTATAACAGATCTGGGCAGAGCATGTATTGCCATCTCCTTGTTGCATTTAAGGAAACTAAGTAAGTCTCTGAGATGTTAAGAGTCCTTACCAACAATAATTGCCATAAGCAGTAAGGCCAAAACTTGAATTCAAGAATTTTGACTCTCAATCATTAGCATTTTCCATTACACCCTAATTTCTTAAACTGTTTCTTGAAACTATGATCTTCCTCAAGAACTAATGAAGAAAACCAAAATGTGCTGGAAATTCTTTTCCCTTCTAAATGCAATTTTAAAATAGACATGGAAGGGGAAAAAAAGGTATCACTAGTATTTTGCCATCATTTGCCTATATGGAAAAGATGTACCATGCCCCAGAGCACCAGGAAGTTTCAGATGAAACTATGTGATGCATAAACTCATGATATCCCATGTGCACTTTGATGCTTGGACAGCTGTAGCCAATGAAATGCAGTATTTTCTTTTCCCTGTTTCAATCTGTGAGTCTCTTATGGGGTCCATACATTATGGCTTAAATATTTTATGGTCAAATGAGAACATTAGATGTCATTGCCCCTCACCTTCTTCATGTCCTCATAGAAGAGGTAGAGTATGCGGTGCTGGTCTTTGGCTTCCCACCATCCTTTCACGTGGTCATACCAAGAACCCCAGCACACTGCAAAAAGGGATGAGAAATAGAGCGATGAATCACAGAAGCTCAGCCAACAAATGTACCGCTGAAGGGAGAACTAGAGAGAGGGAGAATGGATGATTACTTCACATTAAAGAAAGGCAGAGCCCCTGCTGTTCTAGGGAAATAATTCTTTCTTTTTAGAGTGTTTGAGGATTTTGAGAAAGGAAGGAAACAGAGTTGAATTCTCTCACCTTTCCCAGTCAGAAAACTCTCAAAATACTCTTCCCAGGTTCCTGGAGCAGGAAGTGCTTTATTCATTCTTTGGAAATGGTAATAAGACACCATATTATCTTTGGGGTTTCTTGCTACATAGATTATCTGGGAATGGTGGGAGGAGGGGAAGAAGGAAAAAGAGGATTAGACCTATGTGGAGTTATTGCCCAGACAAGTTATGTTAGAATGCATCCATTCCATACAGATGAACTTTTCTCTTGGCTGCATTCTTGTGATCTTGGCTTTTGTGGGAGACCACAAGGATTCACATCACTTTGCATATTGATTATTGTGAAGAGGTGGACTCTTTTTTTTCTTTAAAGAAGTGAAGTTTTTTGTTTTTTTTTTAAATATTTTATTTTTCCTTTTTCTCCCCAAAGACCCTTGGTACATAGTTGTATATTTTGGTTGTAGGTCCTTCTAGTTGTGGCATGTGGGACACCACCTCAACGTGGCCTGATGAGCGGTGCCATGTCTGTGCCCAGGCTCCAAACCAGCGAAACCCTGGGCCACTGCAGCGGAGTGCGCGAACTTAAAAACTCGGCCACGGGGCCAGCCCCGAAGTGAAGTGTTTTAAGAGGAAATTGAGAAGACCACTCTAAGGTCGTACTAAATAGTGCAACTCTGAATTCCCTTTGCTCCTTACCTTACAGTTTTTCTCTAGGAAGGATGGTGGAAGCAATTGGATGGGAAGATGCGTTTTCAGGGTCCGTGGTGAGGGCATTGTATTAGCTTGTTCCAAACCTGTAAAATTGATTTTTGATCACTTTCTGCTTTTTTTTTCTATTTGCTTCAAAATCTTGCTGCTTCCATTATTGCTACCTTAGGAACAATTGAACAATTTGAGGCAGTTATAAGAACACTATAACTGTCTGTAGATCTGATCTGACAGACTATGTCTAGCCTATGAGTGAACTTTTTGGCTAGAACAATTTTTAAGCATAACAAATAACCAACAAATACATAAGAACCTAAAAAACTCAAACCCTTTCACCATGAAATTATCTTACTGAGGCTCTTCTTTGTGGAGTAAAATTAATTTCTAACTGGAGAATCAAAACTTAACTTATTTTTATATAAACAGTAACTCTGAAGCTGGTAGAGAGTTAGCCATTAATGACTAAGTAGCTAAGAACTAAACTTTTTTGCCTTTTCACAATTACTGATTACAGCTTTTAGCTGTTTAACCCATCCATTGTTAACTGTGCTGGTTAGGCAATATGCTATCTGACTCCCACTAGGTTCCTATAGATAACATGTCCCTGGAGCCTGGGTCACCATGGTAATGGGTGTTTGAGCTGCATTTCAGGAATTAGAACTCCTTGTTCACTTCAGGCCGGTTGAGACCACCAGATCATCAATGGGGCCTGCGGAGATGTCCGATAGGCGACATTTGATGTCAAGAGGCTAAAAACTCCACCCTCAGATCATGCTAACGCCGCCATTTTGTGAACATGGGTCCTGTGAAGAGGCATGAAGTCTGACTACACTTGCCCAGATCATCAATGACCTCACCTCACCTCCAATCACCTCTCTCTGCATTTCAGACCACCTTGCCCCCCATCCCATAAATATCCCTGAGTCCCTATTTTCGGGGAAGCAAATTTGGGGCTCATGTTCTCGCTTCCTTGCATGGCTGCCTTGTGAGTAAACTCTCTGCTGCAAACTTGTCATCTCGGTGTTTGGCTTTCTGGGCAGTGGGCAAAAACGAACCTGGTTTGGTAACAATCCATTGTTGTTACCAATGAAGTAACAATAATTTAACTATGTATCGCCAGACATAGTTAAAAAAAGATGAAGTCACAAAATTCATCAATAATTGTTTGAATGCCTAGATTTTTTTTTTTTTTTAGTTTTTCAAAGTGGTTGTATTAATTCTTTCGTCTTTTCTTTGATTTTTTGTTTTCAGCTTGAATAATTTTTGAGAGGGCTAATTGATAGTAAAAATCCTAAGTGTAATTTTAGGACTGTAGTCACCTGTGGGCTATTCCATACTCACCAAATCCTATGGATGGGATTATCCATTCGATGAAAGGAAATCGTACATGAGTAGGTGCTCGTTGACTTTTGTCAACATCACCTTCATTTTGTATTAAGTCCACTATCTCCTGAGTCCATGTTGTCCCTTATTCCACATGTAAGATAAAGATGCATAGATGTTCAGTATACTACGTTCCTTAAAATATGATCATACCTGTTAGAACATCTGTGTGAATTTTAAACCTAGGTCTATAATCGATTTCAGAAAACATCATTCTTTACATCTTGTGGTATCATAATATGAATTTTTATACAAAGACTGCGATTTGGAGTGGACATTAGATTGATAAATATGCAGTTCATTTTTTTCTGTCACAACCATTAATTTGGATTATTAACCTATTGACTTAGCTGCATTGTTCTTAAGAAAGGCAGAATGAAAAGTCTTTCTCACCAGATTGTGATTGCATGTGAGTAATCACTGTGTGGTTTTCAAACTCTGTTTCCCAAGCACATGGCATGGGCTGCCACTTAGGAAGCACTTAACATATGTTGGCTGAATAAACGACCAAATGGTTAGCGCCTGGTTTTGATATTGATCAAGACTTAGTATCCATTTTCACCCTTTTCTCTATTTTCCCCTTATCTTAGGGGCTGAAAGGCTAAGAAAGTGCATTCCCTAGACTCCTTTGCCACTAAGATTCCGAATGCTGTTTTGATTCTGCCAGTGAAATGCATTAGCTTGAGATTTGGAAGGCAGAAGGGAGGTAGAGGTCATCCTTCCTGAGGTAGTGACAGATGATGGTAGCTTCAACAGAATTTTACAGAGGCCATTCCACATCCTGCTGCTCAGTGCCTTGAACCCAAGAAGTTGCATCCCCATTGCCACTACTGCCACTGGAAGAAGGGCCTCTGTCCCCCACCTTCATTTGGTTTCTGAATGCTGCCTGACCTCGACTGATATAGCATCTATGAACTGTATCTTCATCCTTTGATGAAGACCTGTTGTACCAGATATTCTCACAAAATCTGTGCTGGAAAGATGTTTGATAGTTTTAGGATGGCTCTCTGGAATACTGGATCTGGGCTGATCTTTCCTATATTCTTTGACATCACCTCTCATTATAGACCCCATTGCTCATATTCTCAACTTAGTGCTTTTAGATCTACAAGAAAGGTAGAGGTTAGAAAACAATGACAAAAATTAATTTTATATCCTAGATGAGTTGGTTTCTAATATTTTCTGGCACCAACTCTTTCATTACAGGATAAAGGACCAATATTTCAAATATTCAAAGAAAGTTGGAGCCATTTTTACTAGTTTTGTGTGTTTACTCTGAATTTATAGCCATAGGTTAACTAACATTGAAACTGGCAGAGAGTTAGCCATTGATGATTAAGTAGCTAGGAACTAAAGTTTTTTTCCCTTTTTGCAATTACTGATTATAGCTTTTAGCTGTTTAACCTGCCTATTGTTAACTGTGCTGTTTAGGCAATAGCTATCTGACTCCCACTAGGTTCCTGTAGATAACATCTCCCTAGAGCCTGGGTCACCATGGTAATGGGTGTTTGAGCTGTTTTTCAGGAATTAGAGCCCCTTGTCCTCTTCAGGCCGGTTGAGACCACCAACTCATCAACTGGGTCTGTGCAGATGTCCGATAGGTGACCTTTGACATCAAGAGGCTAAAAACTCCACCCTCAGATCATGTTAATGCCGCCACTCTGTGAACATGGGTCCTATGAAGAGGCATGAAGTCTGACTACACTTGCGCAGATCATCAGTGACCTCCCCTCTCCTCACCTCCAATCACCTCTCTCTGCATTTCAGACCACCTTGCCCCCCATCCCATAAATATCCCTGAGTCTCTATTTTTGGGGAAGCAAATTTGAGGCTCATGCTCTCACTTCCTCATGTGGCTGCCTTGTGATTAAACTCTATCTCTGCTGCAATCTCGTCGTCTCGGTGTTTGGCTTTCTGGGTGGTGGGAAAAAATGAACCTGGTTGGGTAACAACATTGGGGCAGGTTGAAGTGCCCCTAGAGGTTCAGGGGTAGGGGGAGTGACTTCTCAGTTCATCCTCTAGAGGTCAGTGATTTTACCATATATTTTTTTCTTGGTTCATTCACAGAGTATTATTATATTTAAAATTTAAGTGAAAACTGTGTTTTCATCTATGATTGCTTATTCTTCCCTCTAATAGATATAGCCTTTATTAATGTATGAGGTTTTAATGTATTACATTAGCTGGCAAGCATTTTATTTTTTGAGTGCGTTAGTTGCATTACTCAAGCTCCACTAACCCTAACCCATGAAAACCCTAAATGAACCAAATCTTAATGTTCACATTTGGCAGGTGGATAAAAGATTAATTATTATACATGGTACTGAAATGATGATACTAAAGTAGAGTAGTAGATGAAATTAAAGCAGTGAGACATGATCCTCACCAGTGGTTACTTCTAAAAATTCACATTTAGAAAAATTTAATCCTGAATAGATGCATGATGAGTAAGATTGGAAAATCAGGACCAATATGAAACTGATGGACAAATAAGCATCTAAGGCCCCCATCTGCGTGCAGAGTCTCTTATTAGGATCATTAGAGATAAGGACATAAGAGGAGATTGAACACACAATCTCAGAAAATGCTTAGGTTTAGATTTTTTGGGGGGTGTGTATGCATGTTTGTGTGTCTGTGTGTGTGTAACAGGAGTTATTGACAAGGAGCTTGATTTTGTGAAGAGAAAATGTATACACAATTTGGGTGTGAATTGAATACTGTATTTTTAGTATATATGTAGATATGCACAATTATCTGTAGAGAGCTATTTCTCCTGCTCACCCCAAAATTTCACGATGCAGTGGCTGGCCTCAAGTTAGTCTTACAGCAACTTTGCTAAACTGATTATGGAGACAAGGAAGTAGATTGACAACATTCCATGAGGGAAGGTGGGAATCAAAAGAGTAGTTCTCAGACCTTGAGCTGGGAGACTTTTTAGGGCTTCTGGGGGCTGCTGAGGTGAAAGCAGCATTTCAGAACCAAAGTTCCCGTAAGTCTTCCCCAAATCAGCCTCTTTTTAGCTCACAGACACAAAACAACTTTTTACAAGATCTGCAATAAGAGCCTGCACTGGGAACAAATAAATCAACAAGTCTGGTTTTTCTGTTCTTAGCTGTTTGAGTCACTCTCTTCTGAGGAAGTAAAAAAGATATGTATATCACAGGAAGAATTAAATTCTCAAAGTTTGTAGGTTATTTTAATTTTGTGAGTGTGTAGTTTCGGTGTCAGTTTCTGCAAGTGATCTGTCTTAGTTGTATCATTCTGCACAGTAAACAGTTTTCCACTCAAACCCAGATCAACTTATCTCTATGAATCTATTTTTCCCACTTGCCTGCCTAACTCTTTTTTACCTTCCCTTCCACATACCTGCTTTAGGATAGGTAGAAATAAGCAGATCATCAGGCTTGGCTTGGAAGTTCCAGACCTGATCCCAGATGTCACAAGTGGGTGTGGGTTGAAGAATTCCCTTCACATAGTCGACAGTTAGGCGCTCTGTTCCATCAAATTTCAAATCTCCCATTTTGTTCTGTTCCAGATAAAATGTTACCTTTCAGTCAGCACAAAGCTGCATTCTTGAGATCCTGCAGACAATGCAAAACGCCTCTCCTGGGGCAGCCTGGTGATGGCTGACAATCAAAGGGAAGGGTGGCTACAGGCCTGCTGGCCCACGTTCCAGGGAACTGGGAACTGTTGTTTAACACTTGGTGTGCAAGTGCAAGTGTTTTCCTAATGAGCTCCAGCCTCCTCCCCAGAGGGCTGTGATGTAATGGCTGAGGCACTCACAGATCCTGGCTCATGTTTATGTTTGGTTCTCCTCTTCTATATAAGTTTAACAAGGTAGTGCCATCTTGCTTATATTTCTCATCTTTGTGTTTGTGGGAGACTGGAATTGGCCACCCCAATATATGGCTCTTTGGCATGAGGATTATTTTGGGCTGGTTACTTTTAAAAACTGCAGACATGAGAGAAACTCTGAAAAGCAGAAGTTACCCTTTGTTGAGAGACATTTACATTTGTAAGGGAAATCTCCATCTGTAAAGGTGTCTCCCTCTCTGTACCAGGAAGGAGGAGGGATGACCTTATCTCTAGGAACTCTTATCAATGCAGAAGGCAAGGATGCAAGTCTGCATAATAACCTTACTCTTGTTTACTCTGCTTTTCTGGTACTCTCCCATAACTGACTCCCCCCAACCCACAACATCCTCCTTTGTCTTTAGCCAAGGGTAGTATTTAAGGTGAGAGCTTCCATCATTTTGGCAAGTTGCTCAGTTTGCCTGAGCTTCTCCCATGTATACATGTTACAAAGCTTTGTTTAATTTTCTCCTGTTATTCTGTCTCATGTGAATTTAATTCATTGTTCAGCCAAAAGGGCCCCTAGTAGATAGAGGAAATGTCTTCCTCCCCTACATGTTCATAAAATAATTCACAGATATTCATTAATTGTTTCTTCTGAGAATTTTAAGCTAACTAAATAGTAGCAGGGTATTTGCACGTGAAGTAATAGATTGCAACATAGAATAACTTCCCTGAAAGGCCAAAGGGAAATTTCTGTGGGCTGTTACCAATGAGGTCCTAGATTTGAATTTCCCAGGACAAATATCTGAAATCATCGCTTTGTTATTTTTTCAGAGTAAAATAAATAATGCTCTATTAGAGAAGGTTCCGTTCCTTTTGTAGGCTGTTCAGTATCAGCATCAATAGGAGTCTCTTTGTAGCTATTAAAACATATGTGTCTCATTTAAAGCAAAATGGATGCAAACAGCTCTGGAGTTACAGAAGACAGCGGCAGATGTGTTAGGACTGTCAGGAATGTGGGAGAATCCACCCCCACTCCCCGCCCCCAGCTTTTCCTTAAGGTTCTTATGGCTGGTCAAATAATCAAAAAGGCAGGTTAGCAAGAGAAAATCAAAAAAAATTTAATAGCATGTATACATGGTAGAAACCCAGAAGAAACTGAGTAACTCAGTCATTTGGCCCAAAAAATGGGTTTGTTGGTGTCTTTTTATCACACCTATTTTCCATCATACTATAGCTGTCACATGATATGAGCTCCTTCCTGGAACAGGCCTTCTATGTTAAAGTCCTTTAGGCAGTTTTGGCAGGGAGGTCGGATGCTCTTCCTGAGTCTTTTGAGCCTTTATTGTCTTCAGCTCAAAATAGTCTGCATACCAGAGTGGCACATCTTGGGGCGGCCTGCCCTGAACCCCATCAGGACACACACCCATTTGCTTCTTTCTTCCCGGAGTTCACTTCCAGGCTCATGCCAGAGTTCTTGGTAAACCTTCCTGTTTTTCTAAAAGCCTTGGGGCTTATTTATTCTACTTGATCCTTTCCTTGGAAACATTCCTGGCTCTTGCCTGAGTTTTTTTTTCTCCTGTTTTAACCGGAGGTGGTTTAGAGAAGGCCACCTCTAAAACAACTCTGTTAACCACCTCTAAAACAAGGCCAGATCCCTTTAGTATTTAACTGCTGAGTATTGCTGCCCACTCAGTTTCCCTGTTCCTTCTGGTGATGTAATAAAGAATATATCTGGTCTTTGTCTCTGGTTCCTGGCACAGAGTTTCAAAAACACTTGGAAGTTCCTGAGTGTTTGGAGTGTCTTTGGTTATCATGAGTCCCTTTCCACCATACCTGAGTTTATGCTAATAAAGTGACTCCTGACAGACCCTTAGACAATTTCAGAGGTGGGGTTGGCCACATCAGAAAGATCAAGCATGTGATTAGAGGGTTGGAAATTTCAGTCCCAACCTCAACCTCTAGAGAGAAGAGAGAGGCTAGAGACTGAGTTCAATCCTGTGGCCAATGACATGGTAAGACCCCAATAAAACTCTGGACACTGAAGCTCCATGGAGCTTCCTGGTTGGTGAACCACAGTGATGTGCTTGTAGGGTGACATGTCCAGATTCCATGAGGAAAGGGCATCGAAGCTCTGTGTTCTCTCTCCTCCAAGACCTTGCCCTATGTACCTCTTCCATTTGGCTGTTCCTGACTTGTATCCTTTAGGGTAAAACTGTAATTATAAGCATGATGCTTTCAGTGAGTTCTGTTAGTCATTTTAGTGAATTATTGAACTAAGTGGATCATGGGAACCCCAAAATTTATAGCTGGTTGGTCGAAAGTACAGATGGTCCCCAAGACTTGTGGCTGGCATCTGAAGTAGGGGCAGTCTTGTGAGAGACTTTGAACTTGTGGGGTTTGCACTAACTCCAGGTAGTTAGTGTCAAAATTGAATTGAATTGTAGGACACCCAGTTGGTATCAGAGACTTGCTGTTAGAACGCCTTTCTTGCCCCTGGCAACCCTCAACGAATTTCTTGGAATCCACTTTTTCTGGCAGTCAGGAATTTTACTTCTTGCTTAAATCCCTTCCCTCCCAAACCTTTACAGCATCCCATGAGGGCCTTCATGTCGAAGCCTTTGTCTGTACCCCAGGTTGTGCCACATTTGTTCCCTTTCACAGGGCTGCAGCCATAAGGGCCTTCGTTCTGTCCTGGTGGGCACCAGGCTCCCTCCTGCGCTGATGTTGCCTTTCTCCTCCTGGTGCTCCCTTTGGCTCTTGCATGTCTGATTCTTGTTTTGTTCTTTGGCTTTCTTCAAGTCTTCTTTAATGTCTTCCTTAAATGTCCCATTTCTGGAGAGGCTATCGCTGAACTTCAGTGTTTTCTGAAATAGGTCCCTTCTATTTCCTTGCTGTGGCAATTTCCCTTCCTTTAGAGCAGCTACCAAAATTTAGTTTTGCTTGTTTACTTGTTAGCATTTTCTCTCTCCTTCACTACACTCTGAGATATATGAAATAGGGCCTGGGCTCTGTCTTGTTTTCTCACTGTATGACAGCTTTACGCCTAGTGCCTAGCATGCTACTATTTCTTGAGAGAAAGAATGAGTAAAACTAAATAGAAAATTGAGGAAGAGAGTTCTTTGAGCCGTCATTATGGTGGGGATTAGGTGAGTCTGGTGGCTGTGGCCTGGTAGTCTACAGGCAGAAGACAGACTGTCTGCATTTGAATCCTGCGCCAACTCCTATGAGCTATGGGCCGTGGACAAGTTGCTGAATCCCTCTGCCCTTGCACTTCACACTTTCCTCACCTGTAATGGGGATCCTAGCAGCATCTACCTTATAGTGTTCTTGTGGGGAATAAAATAGTACGTTTAGTGCTTGGCATAATGCTTAGCAACAGAGAAAAGTTCAATCAACTTTAGCTATTAAAAATAATTGATAACCATAGTACACTATTTCTCTCTGGCCCACATTCTGGATGTAACCTCACAAAATAGAAATTCTTTGGCTTTCCCTATCCCTCAGTCACTCTTCATTGGCTGTAGTGAGATGGATGAACACTTGGAGCAAAGACTGCCAGGTGGAATTCTTGGTTTTCATATGCATTTTAAAAGACATAAAAATTATCTGTAATTTTTCAGTTAAATTTCTTTCTATAATTTTTATAGCTCTGTGTGCCAACAGAGTGGTGGAGAGGCTAGCAATATGTTAGCAATTTTGTTTAGTACATTGTGTGTGTTGGAGGGCTGGGAGATGGGGTAGCATATGCTCCCTGTCCCAAAAGAGGACTGGGTGGGTTTGAAAATAGGTTCAGGGAAAGCTGAAAATTTCAAATAATACGAAACATTATTCTGACTACATGTATGATTCCTATTATTATTTAATATTTTTACTCAATAATACCTTCTCAGAAGGTTAGGAGAATTAAGTAAAATGTACTTAGTTATTATAAAAATAGATTGGTGCTAAGTCTACACTTGGCAAGCATTGCTTTGGAATTCTAAATATCTAGGTTTGAATTGAAATTGCCCCTTAATAGCTGTGTAGTCTTTAGAGTTATTTAATCCCTTCTGAGCCCTTTTAACCTCACAGGATTAATGGAAGAATTGAGGTATACAAATTGTCCTACAGACTTGGCACACATTTGAGCAACAAAGATAAAGTTAATGTCCTTTCTTCCTCTAATTCTTCCCTGAACTTCTGCTTTTTGACTCTGTCACTGTTTTTTTCTGGGTGTGGAGAGGAAATTCCAGCTCTCAGTGCACCCTTTGGAGGTCCCAGTTGCAAACTAGCAGCTTGTTCAGGCCTCAAATGTGATCCACTTGAAAACATTATGACTGGGCTTTTTAATCTGTTTTTCTTAGGAAAAATCAGTATCCTGCTTACTTTTCTTAAACAGGTTCTCGTTTATATGTTTTTACAAAGAGAATACATCTAAAATATATCTTGGTTCAGCAAACTCTTTTAAAAGACAACTATTGGAAAGTGAGCTAAGCTTGGATTGAATACAATTGAAATGAAATTGTCGTCATTCCTTGAATCAATATTTAGTTTAGGCTCATTATAAATACCTCATTTTTTATCCAGTCCTTGAAACCAAATCAAGAGGAAGAAGGAGCAAGACCATAATCAATAGGACTGGAACCACGTCCAGATTGTGCAAGGATTGAGAAACATCTATGGTTTAAGTGTGACAAACAAGTTCCACCTTCTCCTGTTTAGATTGCCTTACGGCCTTTCTATTTGCAGTACTCTATTCCAGAAGCTGAGCAGGGAAAAATGAAACTCAAATGAATTGTATTAATACTTGCTACTTTAATCAGCTTCAGAGTTTGGAGTTATGAACTCCTAATGAAGGGAAGAAGGATGTAGGAAATCTTTAATCTCAGATAATTTCTTAAAACATTAACCCAAGAATTCTTTACATTCTTGGAAAAATAAAAAGCTGTGTCAAAATACAGAACATCTAATTATATTTGAATTTCAGATAAACAACAAATGAATTTTTAGTGTAAGCATGTCCCATGCCTATAAGTACACTTATAGGTAAGTACTTATACTTAAAAAAATCATTTGTTGTTTACTTAAAATATAAATGTAACTGAGCATTCCATATTTTTTTCTGGAAACTCCAAGTGGGTGGGAAGTTGCTAACTAAGTCTAACTTCAAAACAGAAAAGCTCTGGAAACTTAATGAGTGAGATTAGAAACATGATTGAGCCATAAAACCCTGTAGAATTTCACATCAGCTGAGTGACCTCTGGTCTTCTTTCCACTGGCTTGTGGGGAAATGTATACTGTTTCCACCTTCTACTCATTAGCATCTTTGAAAGTTCCTCTTTTGGGCCTGGAGATTTGCTCAGCTTGTTTTGGGGAGATGGCACTACTTTGAGGGTGACTATAGGTAAGGAAATTACATGTAAAATTTTCAGTGCGATCAAAGCAGTGAAATAACAGAAATTGGCATAAGTTGAGTGTCTTGGATGAGACTTCTATGTATGCTCTACCCTGACCTCTCCTTATTAACTTCAAGGGATTCAGGGGCAGGGAGAGATGGTGGGCACATGTGGACCTCATGACACTACTGTTCCATGAGAAGCTTGCTTCATTGTGCTGTAGCATATCCCAGTACAGCTGTAGCATATCCCAATATAGCTGGGCATATCCTGATACAGTTTTCCACAATATCCAGCTTTCTCAAATGAAAAAGGAGAAAAAAGTATTTTGGTACCAAAAAAGGAGTCATTGAGCTCCCAGCATCAATGAAGAAAGACAAGAAGAGCAGGAGAAGCAGCTGTAGCTGACATGTTAGGAACTCTGATTGACTGGCAAGGTCTCTAAAGGAGAAGAGGCACCTCTTTCTCTGAAGCAGTTTGGGAAAACCACAAGAAGACATAATTCTCTGGACCAGGGGGCTGCTTTTGCCTCGTCCGTGTTCCTGGGTGTAGGGCAGTTTCCTCCTTCTGTGAAGAAGCCACTCTCTGCCTCTCTTCTTTACAAGCCAGTCTTGGGGAGTGGGGTGTACTCTCCCTACCTCCTCCTCCTGCTCATCTGAAAACAAGCACACAGGATTTTCTCTTTTTAAGCTTTGATGCTTATTGCTACAAGGAAACTGAAGGTTAACAAAAAATAGACAAAGGGGGATATATTGATTTGGAAATTTTACTAATCTGTTTTTCTGACCTCCCTGCCAAGTCTTTCTAAACCTTCATGTGCCTCCTGGACGAGGATTTAGCTGCTTTCAGAAATTAGAAGCTCAGAGGAGGTAGTGGTCAGCATTGACAATGGGAAGAAAGGATGGAGACTGAGCGCAGCAGAGACTTTGAACACTGAGGAAGAGATCCCCAGAGATGGAAAGGGTAGAGGGAACTCCTGTCTATTAAGTATCTTCTATGTGTAGGATCTCGGGACTGCCACAGTGGAAAGACATAGTCTCTGCTCTCAGGAGATTTGTAGTCTGATGCAGAGATAGATATGTAAACAAGCAATTAGAATATAGTACAATATTAGTTTTGATGGCGGTATGGACCAAGTGTTCTAGAGCATTGGAGAAGGAACACTGAAGTCAGCCTGGACTTTGGAGAGGTCTTCCAGAATACAGAAGACATTTAAACTAAGGCTTGAAGGATGAACCAGGGTTGGCCAAGTGGATAAGAGAGGGCAAGTTGTTCTAGGTAGAGGGGCTGGCCTGTGCAAAAACGTGGAGAGAGATAAGGTGTGTTCAGGGAACAAATGGGCAGCGTTGCTGGAGACTATGGGGGAGTGGGAGGGGCAGAGGAAGAGGAGAGCAGGGCCAAGTCTTGGAAGACCTTAGATGTTGCAAAAGGAGCTTAAGTTAGATACTGAGTAGATAAGGGGCAGCTGGTGAAGAATTTTCAGCATGGCAACAAATGTTGTAACGTTTGGTCTTTACGCTAATCCTTTGAGATAGGACGTTGTATCCTGAAATTGCAGGTTAGTAGGTGGAAGCTCAGAGAGGTAAAATAAGGGTCTCAACTTCAGAGAGTAAACGGTAAAGTGAGGACTCAATTCCATTTGTGTCTGATTGCAGAGTCCAGGCACTTTCCATTTTACAGAGCTCTACAGTCTGAAGAGGAGGGATATGGGAGCAAGTGATTTTCAAGCATCTGGGCACTGCTAAAAGCATAGTCTACTAATAAACAGGTCGGTGTTAGGACTGGCTGTTCACTGCCTTCAGGAAGACAAGCCAAATCATTCAGCTCCCTGGTCGTGCTGTCAGCATTCAAGGCTCTAGCATGGAAACTAACAGTTAAGACAGTGAAGTCAGTTGTACATTTTACAAAGCTTAAAAATGAAACTCAAAATTGATACATTAACTCCCAAATATCTGGAATGTTTGCTTAGAGTGAATGACTTATTTGAAGAGGGGGCTGTGTAACTTGTATGCTGGTGAAGGCACTGTCTAGCAATAAAACGAAAGCCTTTGCAAAATGTGGCCAAAAAAGGTTTTTAAAGATTGGGATATTAATTGAAGTCATGCACGCTATATGACTGTTACAAATAGCTATTCTACCCATGTTGGAGTCACCAGCAATAGCATTTTGACCGCTGGCAAGGTGGGTAAATATTTTGTCATTGACCATGGAAAGCAGGAGCAGAGTGTCTAAACCAAAGTCCTCGATGGAATTCACTCTTGCGTCAGGCCCCAAAGTTCCAAGTTGTAGACTCTTGGTGAGAACTCTTTGGCAGGTAGTCATTGGTTCAGGTCTCAAGCCACGTGGCGCTTTATTGACGGAAAATAAGATACTGAATGTGAATGCAAAATGTATGGACAGTCTACACTTGTGGACTGGTCTAGGCGAGCCTTCTGTGATCTTGCAAGGAAAAGAATGCCAAAAAAGTTGCTAATATTACTATTCTTAATCATGAAAATATTAATCTCCTTGCAATATAACATGATGAATAACTTTTCTTATTCTGTTCTCTTAGTCTCATGCTGAAATATTAATCTCATGGTGAAAATATGGTGTCCTTAATTTTTGTCAGAACTAAGCAGCAGAATCGATGGAAATTTGTTCTACTTTTGATTTTTCCTACTAGTTACAAGTGCTTAACTTATGATGACACAATTCTATCAACAAGCATTCAACACAATGAGTTTGAAATGTTTCAATATTTACTCAAATACCAAAGCAAGGACTTCAGTTTTTCCTCTCCTCTCCTCTCCCCTTTTCTTCTCTTGCTCGCTCTTCTTTCAGCACCTCCTATCTTTCTGAAA
This sequence comes from Equus quagga, assembly GCF_021613505.1. Classification (NCBI taxonomy): domain Eukaryota; kingdom Metazoa; phylum Chordata; class Mammalia; order Perissodactyla; family Equidae; genus Equus; species Equus quagga. The sequence continues at coordinate 50,351,709 of NC_060271.1, forward strand.
TGGATGAACTGCCATGTGTGCCCTTGTACTGAATTGACCATGTTGGGATGTTTACCTGTCTGGATGTCTCCTGTTCCTGGTCTCACAGCAACAAGGTGAGTAAAAATTAATAAGGTGTTTTTGAGAACTTCAATTTGCAGGCATATCTCATTATCTCTTCAGCCGCATCTTATGACTTGAGAGAATACAGAATTGAGAGAGCAATAAATGATGGCCAAATCAAGTAGTAATGTGGGAGAGAGCTGGTAATAAAGCCATATATTTGTGCAGTGCTTTGCATCACTCCTATGTTCCCACATAGCCACACGAGGATATGCCAGCAGGATCTTAGGGGGCAGCAGAACATGGCCTACTAAGGGGAATTCTAGATGGAATGGGCACCGACACTTGCAAGCAGTATCCATGGCAGATGGCCTTGATGGGGGATGTAGGCAAGGGAAACTTCTTGTTCTTCCTCATCACCATTTTCCACTGGTGATGAGTGAGACTGGTGGACGTGTAAAGATTCAGATTGCCTGGCGAGCTTCTCAATGTCCATGCCTGCCAATTTAATGATTGCTACCCATGTATTTTCTCTGATACTCCTTCCAATAGTCCTAGGGATGAAGGGAAGTAGTAGAGGTGGAACTATCCACACAGAGGTTTAGAAAGGGTTGAGGGAATGGTTCACGGCATACTATCATCACTGGCCCGGGCAAGCTCTCTCTCTCTTGTTTTTATCCTTGTACCTTATAGCTATTCCCCTCCTCCCACAGAATGCATGACATTTAATATGTATCTTTTGGTTTGTATGTGTTCTTGCAAAATGAATATTTTTAGTTTGAGTGTGTGTACTTTTTAACTTATATAAACTATATTGGGTTATATATCTCATTTGGTTACTCATTTTTTTTCCTCCAAGTACAATATTTAAAGATGTCTTCATGCTGCTATCTGTAAATCTGTTGCTTCTAATTAATTGTTTTCTGATATCCCAAGATGTGCATCCACCACATTTTACCTATTTACTCTCCTAGCTACAGGCACCCACCCAGATAGCCTTCAGCTCCCAGCCAGCACAGATAAGGCTGCAAGGAACATGAACATGAATAGCCTTATCCTTTCTGGAACTGTTTCAGCATTTATTTGGAATATATACCTACAGGCGGAATTTCTGGGTCAAAGAGTACTTGTTTACTGTTTTGACTAGGTATTGCCAGATTGTTCTGAATAGCTGCACCTGTCTACACTTCACTAGCAGGATATCATCTAGCTTTCCAAGTTTTCCTTGTTTAATAGATATGAAGTGATAGCTCATTGTTTTCATTTGTATTTATTCTTACTTAATGATTTTGAGCATCTCTTCAAATACTTGTTAATTTTTTGTGTTTTCTCTTCTGAAAAGTGCCTTCCTTTGGGTTTCCTTTGCCCATTTTTCTATTTGGGTTTTATCTTTTTCTTGCTGATTTGAGAGTTTCTCATATAGTCTTAATATTGGCCCTTTCTGGTTTTAGAAATTGCAAATAACTTCTCATTCTATTCCCTTTCTATTAACTTTTGTCGTGATGCTCTTTGCTGTGTGAACAGAAATTTTAAATTTGATGTATCAAATTCATTAAATATTTTTGCCTTGCATTTTATGTTTTTGAAGTTTTTTTAAAAAAATCCCTTTTGCTCTTAGGTCTCAGAGATCTTTGTGCTATCAGATTGTTTTTCTTTTGAAGTGGTTGTCTTCCTCAGGTACCTGGTTGTTCTGGCCTGTAAGCTCCTGTTCACAGAGATGGGTGTATGTGTACATGGATGTGTTTGAGCTCCACTGTCTGGTAACTGGTACCATGTTGAGAAGGGCTGTAGGCTGGGCCCAGGCTGTATCAGCCCCAGTGAGTTTGAGGAGAGAAGAAAAGAGATGAGCCACATCTCAGAGAATCTTAGCTGCCTCTGAACTGTTGATATCTCCTATTTACTGACTCTCTTACCAGGTAGCTCTACTGATCACAGCTTCAGTTTTGGGGTTTTTTTTTCTTCGCTGAGGAAGATTGGCCCTGAGCTAACATCTGTCGCCAATCTTCCTCTTTTTGCTTGAGGAAGATTCACCCTGAACTAAGATCTGTGCCAATCCTCCTCTATTTTGTATGTGAGTCACTGCCACAGCATGGCTGCTGATGAGTGGTGTAGGTCCATGCCTGGGAACCGAACCCAGGCCGCCAAAGTGGAGTGTGCTGAACTCAACCACTAGGCCACAGGGCTGGCCCTCTACACCTTCAGTTTTTAAAAAAACTTCTCAGAATTATTACGAAAGGGGAAATTCTTATTTCCTTTATTTCAAAAATAATTACATTCATTGAGAAAAATGTAGAAAAATGCAAGCATACAAACAAGTGAAAAAGGAAAGGTGAGTATCAGGATTTATCTTTTAAGCCCTTACAGTGGAGCAGCCTCTGGAGGAGGCAATCACCCTCTGATCACCAGCGGCTCTGGGGGTTTGCAGGGGTGGAGGAATGAAGCTTGAGGGAGGCTGCTCTGTCCATATATATTTTTGTCAAGAGCTCATTGCAGTAGGGCTTTTGGGCTGCCCCATTACTTGAAGGATGCTGCATGGGTGGTCTGGGATGCTGTCACTGATTTTCACCCTTTGGGGGCAAGGAATGATGGTCCCTAGGCAAAGCATGAGAAAGGCAAAGCAGAACATAGCAGCTTTCCCCCACCAGTCCTCTCCTGTCATTGCTCCTCCAGCCACCCTTCTGCCCCAGGCTGCTGCCCATCCCCATCCCCAACTCTCACCCCAATTTAAGTTACCTGAGGGTCTCCACAGGCTTTCTCAGGACTGGATTGTTTGTTCCTGTATTCCACAGGCCCTTTCACTTCAGTTTTCTGTAGAGCTGGTTTTGAGGGCGGTAATTTACAGTCTAGCAGGAGCCACAAACCTTTGGGGAAAATTTCTAAGCTGATGACTTAGGGAATTCATGGAAAAAAACAGTTATAGGCTTAATAAAAATAACTGATATTGGGCAAGTCTGTAAACATGTACTTAATAAATGGTATTAGGCCTAAATTTTCCAATGTGGGCTTTAAAATATGGGTTTGAATTCCAGTTTAGACACTTTTTATCTGTGAGGCCTCAGAAAAATCATTCACCTTTCTGAGCCTCAGTTTCCTCATATGTAAAATTAGGAATAATATTACCTACCTCATATGTTGCCGGAGATTCAAATGCATTTGAACTTATCAGACATATTTAAAACGCATATCATAGTGTCCGGCACATAGACTCCTTAAATGATAATTCTTTTTATATTTCATGTGGGGCACATGTCTTTTTCTTCTTTTTGATTTTTAAAGATGGGCCCTGAAATGACATCTGTTGCCAATCTTCCTCTTTTTAATTTTTTCCTTCTCCCCAAAGCCCCCCAGTACACAGTTGTATATTCTAGTTGTAGGTCCTTCTAGTTCTGCTATGTGGGACGCCACCTCAGCATGGCTTGATGAGCGGTGCTGGGTCCACGCCCAGGGTCCGAACTGGGGAAACCCTGGGTCACCGAAGTGGAGCGCGTGAACTTAATCACTCTGCCACAGGGCTGGCTCCTCTCTTTCTTCTTTAGTGTGGGGGCGTCTGCCCCCAGTGCTGCTTTCTATAGACACCATGATTATTGGAGTAGGTTTGGCCATTCTGAGCTTACTGGGATAATTGGCTTATTCAAGGAAACACCCATGTTCCAGCTTTTATCCCCAGGACTTTTTAAGACTACTATGAGATAAGCTCTTTAGTTCGCGTTCTGGTATATTCTTGAGCTCATCTTCAAGTTGAAATGAATGTTCAATTGTTATTAACTGTGTCAGCCAGCCTGGCTTATGTCCAAGGCTGGAAAAATCACATTTACCCTAGCAAAGGCAGAGTATCTGGGGCAAATTTTCTCTCCATGATGCAGCCACTGCTGTCCTATCCCTAATCCTGGGGAAGGGGCTGGGTGAGGTTGGGAAGCCAGGTCCCACCGCATGAGCAGAAAAGGCCTACTATGTGTTCCTTTTGTTTTAGAATATTATTTTTAAAAACTATGACAAAAAGCCATATGGATTATTAATTGCATTGCAAACAAAATGTTCTTCAATTTCACTGTAGCTGGTCAGTGTAAATGATGAGGCAGTCTTTATGACTGGTCTTGATGTCTAACTTCACTTCTCAGAGCCCTGTGCAGAAAGAGAGAGAAGTATCAGCCAGTTTTTTTCATAGTCTTCTTTAATTTGCTCATTCTGAATCACTATGCGTTGATTTTTTTCAAGCCTCCAATGGTATCTAAAACATACCAACAAAAAATACTTTAACATAAAAATACATAAATAGAAAAACTTGAAGAATGTATGCTAAAATGTGAAAGTTATCACTTTTTGAATTTTCTATAAGTATGTATTTTATAATAAAGTTATTTGAAAGTTAAAACAATTATAATAGAAAACTATTTTGGAGATTAAAAGTATCTTCAAAGTTGGGGCTGGCCTGGTGGCACAGTGGTTAAGTGCACATGTTCTGCTTCGGTGGCCTGGGGTGTGCCGGTTTGGATCCCGGGTGTGGACATGGCACTGCTTGGCAAGCCATGCTGTGGTAGGCGTCCTACATATAAAGTGGAGGAAGACGGGCATGGATGTTAGCTCAGGGCCAGTATTCCTCAGCAAAAAGAGGAGGATTGGCAGCAGGTGTTAGCTTGGGGCTAATCTTCCTCAAAAAAAAAAAAAAGTGTGTTCGAAGTTGATTTTCTTCTAACATCTTAGTGAGAAAGGGAAAAGAATTATTATTAGGTCCCTAAAACATATGAGGAAACACCGGCCAGGAAAGTTCTGTAACTTTGATCTAGATAAATAAACGAGAGATCAGAAAAGCTTGGTGTTATGATCCTACCTCTGTGTTAATTGTATTTATTTATGCAGGGCTTATGACGTGCCAGGCATTGTTCTAAACTCTTTATGTGTAATAACTCATTTACTCTCCACAATATCTGCTTGGAGTAGATAGTAATATCCTCGCCATTTTTACAGATGACACATCAGAGGAATAGAGACGTTGAGTAACTTGTTCAAGGTTGTGCATCCCATAAGTGGCAGAGCTGGGAATTGAATACGAAAAGTTTGGCTTCAGAACAAGGGATTGCAAAATGGAAAAAGATATATACAAAATGAGATTCTATTTAGTGTGTTTTGCATGTATTTTTGAGGGCAACAGGATGAAAAGTTAAGATCATAACTCCTTCCTTTGTTTACACTTAAACTGATTAAGTGTTTACTATGTACAAAGTATGTTTTAAGGTAATGAGGAAAAAGGAAGAAATAAGTAAGTGTTGGTGCCCTTGTGAAGCTCATAACGTAGTGGTGGGAGGCAGCAAGGGAAACAAATAATTTAACATCATATAATAAATACTAAATATTAAATAATAAATTAAGTGTACGATCTTAACCAATGGTACTGAATTACCCCAAAGCAAAGAGGTTTTGGTGCTCTCACCTTAAATTTCTTGGTAGATATGATATTAACTAAAAATAAAATTTACGTATGGTTTAGGAAAGCAGCTTGTAAAGTCAGAATTGATTAAATATACAATGCTAATTGTTACACAAAGAAGACTATGACAAAAAAAAAATAATGGGAAGCCTGCTGTGAATTTGTTCCTAGAAATAGGAAAGGGAATTTAGTTTTTCTGCATATTGGGGAGATTTTAAAACAATCTACATAAGATTGCTTCAAAAAGAGTAAAATTCTAACCTACTTTGTGGTGCAATGGATACCACATGAGTGTTTTAGGTAAAAAAAAGTAGAATATTAATGTGATGTTTCAGGTAATACCAAAGGCTAGAGGGACTGTGCTGTGTTCTTGGAACTAGAACACCGGATCAATATCCTTGCAAAGGGCAGCACATTAAATTAGCGCTAGCCGTGAACACTCTGATATTTACCCACGTTCTGTTTCTTTCTTTGCCTGAATTTCACATTCATATAGAAACACATGCCAAGGATAACCCAGCAACTACTCTAGCAACTGATTTTGCCTTGGCTCAGGGGCTCCAGCTGGCGGAGTTGACACAGTCTTGTGCTGTTTGGAATGTGATGAACCATTGCCCTTATAAATGGAGAACAACCATAGTGAAAGTGCCAGATAATTCTCAGAGACGCGAGATTGCTGATGGTGTAAGTTGGCCTCACTCACCTCATATGTAGCTTCTCTGGAGTCTGTTGGATCACATGTCTATTAGAAGGTTCTAATTGGCCTCTTAGGATTTTTAAACAGGTAATATAATTTCCTAAATAAAGTAGAAAGTGAGCACAAAAATTAGGACTCCATTCTGGAAAGAAAAATGGCTGATAAGATATTTGAAACATTAGGTTATATTTTATTATTTAAAAAATAATGAAACATAAACATGGGGTGAAGCAGAATTTATTCCTAGAATCTTAGAACTCTATGATACATCTACATCACTTAAAGTTTGAAACTGTCATTTTACAGCAATGAAATGGAAATTAAGAGATTGAAGCAAATGATCTTCAGGGTCCCTTCAACTTTAAAATTTTGCTCTTACATGATTTGAGTTAGGTGGGAAAGTTCTGGAACATATTAACTAAAGGATTGAATAGGGTGATGACAGTCTTAGAAAACAGTTAGATAGCATTAATCTGAGCTTGCTGGTTGTATGACAGGTTGGTGAGAAAAGCTAGAGATGCTGAGTGATGTGGAAACCATCCTTGGTTTCATAGCCATTCTTGATTCATTCACAGCCCAAACATGGTGCTAGATAGACAATAGGTCTGACCCTTTTGAGATTCTGAAATTCCTTCCAAGGAAAATCTGAGTATTAGGTATGTTTTTCTCCAAACATGTCCTATGTTGTTCTCCCACAGTGGTGGAGAGGATAGTTACATAGGCAAGGAGTTTTCAGAGTCCTGGAGAAGGCATTGCATTAATTTGAAACCCTGAACAATGGTTTTGGGTTTGTTGCCCCATAATGTTTCCAAATCTACTGGCTGAATGTGGACATTTTAGAGTTTAATTGAATGGTTCCCAGCCATTTTGTCATCCCTTGGTTCATTGTTCTCCTATGTATTGAGAGATACTTAATTTGTGAGGCCTTAAGAATAATATTATATAAAGAAAACCTTAAGATTTGCACAGTAAAATATTTAATAGGTTCGCTTAGAAATCTAAAAAAGCCTACTGGATTTTAGTTATTTTCATGCTAGCCAAATAAAATATATTTATAAATACCCTGGAGAAGTTTTTATCTACCTATGTCTATCTATTTTTTGTTGGAGCAAAGTTCACAAACTGGCAGCCCATGGCCAAATCAGGTCATCAGATATATGTTTGGCCTTTATTTAAAATTATCAACATTAAAAATTTGAACATTTTCACATAAAACTCTGGATTTTCAGCTCCTCCTGACGAGCTGGAAGGTCTGTGCCCGTGAGCCCGCATGCCAGTGGTTACCTGGAATATGCTCCCCAATTTGGCACAGCCCTCAGCATCCCCTGTGGTCATTCATCCAGTCAGCTTCATTCACTCCTGTTGCTTGCCTGGCTCTTATACGTAATACATGTTTGAGTTTGGGACCCCAGTCCTAGGATATCACATTATCTGTGAACATTGCAAGTTACGCTCTTCATTTTACTGTGGCTGGCATAGCTAGTAACACTTTAAAGCAAACTCTAGCTTATCAAAGAATGAACTCTTTAAGCTCTTTTTAAAAACAGCATTAGACTAGAAATACAACATAAATAAATATTAGCAAGTTACTCATTTTTGACAAAAGTATGTAATCCATTAAAAAGTTTACACATTTCTCACTGACTTTCATTTCATTTTCTCTCTTTTGGCATTATTTATAGGAAATTACAGCAGATACATACTAAGGAAGTAAGAATTTTCCAACCCATTTTCATCACCTTTTATTCCTGATTACTTTTAAGAGTGAGGATATGATGTTTACTTATGAATGTCACCCATTTCCGGTTCTGAACTGGGGCATGGACTCAGGACTTGAACACCTTCCTTGCTGCTTCTGAGGCTGAATTGTGTGTTGGTCAGCTGATTCTGTATGGGAAACTACTTCCATCAGACCTCACAGTGGACTCATCTTACCCACTCAAACACTGAATGCTGAGATTGAATGGGTGCTTGTTGCCTTTTCTAGCATTTCTGTTATTCTGTACCATATCTATAATCTCTTGTGTCCAAGTGGCTCCTGACAGGAAAGAAGGAAAAAATCACGGATGATAATTAATTCTCTATATTAGTATTATTTAGATAAACTTCCTATAGTGCAAAGTGAAATCTATAATGGTAATTTTAGCAAAAGATGAACTGAGTAACTGGATTATAAATGGGAATAGTGGGTAGGGCTAGTAAAGATAAGTGGGGAAATATGCAGAAAATCTGTAAGTCTAATTTTAGCAACTATATTAGCAAATAGTAAAAGATATCTGAGATTCTCCATGTCTCTCTTCCCTTTCCACCCTTTAGTGTACTGACATGGTCAAATGAAGGGAAAGGGAGCGAAACATGTCAGGAAAATTCCATGTATTGGAAAAAAAATTAAAAATCTTTTGGAGGGATGAGAATTTGCAAATTAATATTTCTTATTAAAAGCAAAAACATTTTTAAAAATTAGATGACCAAGAATACAGGATCAGGCTGTTGAGGCAGCCTCTAAGTGAAGACAACTTTTGGTTGTTCAGGAAAGTTTACTTTTTCTCTCTCTATTACTTTTACCAGGATCACCAAGGAACTATGAATGTGAAAAAAAAAATCCAAGAATTTTCCCTTATTCTTCTCAGTTTCCCTTCAGTTTTTAATATGATTACCACAGTTTCTTAAAAACTACTTCTACTTTGATCGCCATGATATTTCATTGTCGTGGTTTTCAAAGCTGGTGCTAGCTTCTCTTTCTCTGTTTTCTCCACACAGCTGGCTTCTAAATCAGCTTTGTTAGCAGCTTTTAATTTTCTTTCCAAACATGCAGAAGTCGTAAAATCCTGTCAATTTTTCCTGTGTTGTGTCTCTTGAATCTCTCTTTCCTTTCAATTCTGTTGTTAAAAGCTGAGTCCAAGCCCTCACTGACGTGTACTTCAATGATTGTATTCTTTTTTTTTTAAAGATTGGCCCTTGAGCTAACATCTGTTGCCAATCTTTTTTTTTCCTTCTTCTTCTCCCCAAAGTACATCGTTATATATTCTAGTTGTAGGTCCCTCTGGTTGTGCTGTGTGGGACGCCGCCTCAGCATGACTTGATGAGTGGTGCTGGGTCTGCACCAGGATCCGAACCGGAGAAACCCTGGGCCACTGAAGTGGGGCATGAGAACTTAACCACTTGGCCATGGGGCCGGCCTCAACAGTTGTCTTCTAATTTGGCATCATTCTTCAAAGATTTTCCTTCTCCAGTTCTTTGTAAAATTTGTCATTGTGGGCACTGCTTTGATGCCTTTTTCCTGCTCAGAAATCTTAAATTTTCAGACTCCTAACACTGGTAGGTAATGCCTTCTGCTTTACTTATTTTTATTTTTTCATTTCTGTGAAAAAATAAAAATTTTTAGTTTATTTAAATTTTTTTATTTTATTTAAATTTTTTTATATTGTAAAATTCAGTGGTTTTTTATATGTTCACAAAATTGTGCAACCATCGCCACTGTCTAATTTTTATCAACTCCCCCCAAAACTCTACCCAATAGCAGTCACTCCCCATTTTCCTTACCCCTGGAAACCACTAATCTGATTTCTATCTCTATGGATTTGCCTCCTCTGGAAATTTCATATAAATATAATCATACAATATGTGGCCTTTTGTATATATTTCCTTTCACTTAGCATAATAATTTCAGGGTTCATCTATATTGTAGCATGTATCAATACTTCATTACTTTTTATGGCCAAATAATATTCCATTGTGTGGATATACCATATTTTGTTTGTTGATTCATTAGTTGATGGGCATTTGAATTTTTTCCATCTTTTGTTTGTTCTGAATAGTGCTGCTGTGAACATTTGTGTACAAGTTCTTTTGGGTATATTCGTAGGAGTGGAATTCCTAGGTCATATGGTAACTGTATGTTTAACTTTTTAAAGTTTTTAGTTAGTCAATTTATTTTTATTGAAGTAACATTGATTTATAAAATGTAGATTTCAGATGTACATCATTACATTTTGATTTCTGTGTAGACTACGTCATGTTCACCACCCAAAGACTAATTATCATCCATCACCATATATACAATGTGCCCTTTTACTTCTTTTGTCCTTCCCCCTCCCCCGTTCCCCTCTGGTGACCACCAATCTAATCTCTATATCTATTGTGAATAATGCTGCAGTGAACATAGGGGTACAAATATTTTTTTGAATTAGTGTTTTTGTGTTCTTTGGATAAATAATCAGAAGCGGAATAGCTGGATCATAAGGTATTTCTATTTTTAACTCTTTGAGAAATCTCCATGCTGTTTTCCATAGTGGCTGCATCAGTTTACATTCCCATCAGCAGTGTATGAGGGTTTCTTTTCTGCACATCCTCTCCAACACTTGTCCTTTCTTGTCTTGTGAATTATAGCCATTCTGATGGGCACGAGGTGATATCTCATTGTAGTTTTGATTTGCATTCCCCTAAGAATTAGTGATGTTGAACATCTTTCATGTGTCTGTTGGCCATCTGTATATCTTCTTTGCAAAAATGTCTGTCAGATTCTTTGCCCACTTTTTAATTGGGTTGTTTGTTTTATTGCTGTTGAGTTGTATGAGTTCTGTATATATTTTGGATGTTAACCCTTTATCAGATATATGATTTGTAAATATCTTTTCCCAATTGTTAGGTTCTCTTTTTGTTTTGTTGATGGTTTACTTTGCTGTGCAGAAGCTTTTTAGGTTGCCATGGTCGCACTTGTTCATTTTATCTTTTGTATCCCTTGCCTAGGGAGACAGGGTGTTAAAAAAGACGCTGTTAAGACTGATATTGAAGAGCATACTGCCTGTTTTCTTCTAGTTTTGTGGTTTCAGGTCTTACACTCAAATCTTTAAGCCATTTTGAGTTAATTTTTGTGCATGGTGTAAGATAATGGTCTACTTTCATTCTTTAGCATGTGGCTGTCCAGTTTTCCCAGCACCATTTATTGAAGGGACTTTCTTTTCTCCATTGTATATTGTTGGCTCCATTATCGAAAATTAGCTGTCCATAGATGTGTGGCTTTATTTCTGGGCTCTCACTTCTGTTCCATTGATCTGTGTGTCTGTTTATATGCTAGTACCATGCTGTTTTGATTAGAATAGCTTTGCAGTATATTTTGAAACCAGGAAGTGTGATACCTCCAGCTTTGTTCTTTTTTCTCAGGATTGCTTTGGGAATTTGGGGTCTTTTGTTGTTCCATATTAATTTTAGGATTCTTTGTTCTATTCCCATGAGAAGTGTTGTCACTTTGATAGGGATTGCATGGAATCTGTAGATTGCTTTAGGAAGCATCAACATTTTGCTTATGTTAATTTCTTCCAATTCAAGAGCATGGAATATCTTTCCATTTCTTTGTGTCTTCTTTGACTTCTTTCAACAATGTTTTATAGTTTCCACTGTACAGGTCTTTCACCTCTTAGGTTAAATTTATTCCTAGGTATTTTATTATTTTTGATTCACGTGTAAATGGGATTGTATTCTTAATTTCTCCTTCTGCTATTTCATTGTTAGCATATAGAAATGTAACTGATTCTTGTATGTTGATTTTGTACCCTGAAACTTTACTGAATTTGTTTATTATTTCTAATATTTTTTGGTGGATTACTTAGGGTTTTCTATATATAAAAATCATGTCATCTCCAATTGGTGACAGTTTCAATTCTTCCTTTCCAATTTGGATGGCTTTTATTTCTTTTTCTTGCCTGATGCTCTGGCTAAGATTACCATGTTGAATAAGGTTACTATGTTGAATAAGAGTGATGAAAGGGGGTGTCCTTGTCTTGTTCCTGTTCTTAGAGGGATAGGTTTCAGTTTTTCAGCATTAATATGATGTTAGCTGTGTGTTTGTGATTTATGGCCTTTATTATGTTGATAGTTTCCTTCTGTACCTATTTTATTCAGAGTTTTTATCATGAGTGGATGCTTTATCTTGTTGAATGCTTTCTCTGCATCTATTGAGATGATCATGTGATTTTTATTCTTCATTTTGTTAATGTGGTATATCATGTTGATTGATTTGCAGATGTTGAGCCACCCCTGCATCCCTGGAATAAATCCTCATCGTGGTGTATGATCTTTTTAATGTATTGTTATATTCAATTTGATAGTATTTTGTTGAGGATTTTTGCACCAATGTTCATCAGTGATATTGGCCTGTAATTTTCTTTTTTGTGTGTTGTCCTTGTCTGGTTTTGGTATCATGGTAATGTTGGCTTCATAGAATTAGTTAGGAAATGTCCCTTCCTCTTCAATTTTTTGGAAAACTTTGAGAAGGATAGGTATTAACTCTTATTTGAATGTGTGGTAGAATTCGCCTGGGAAGCTATCTGGTCCTGGACTTTTGTTTTTTGGGAGGTTATTGGTTACTCTTTTGATCTCCTTAGTAGTGATTGATCTATTCAGATTCTCTATTTCTTCTTGATTCAGTTTTGGAAGGCTGTATGATTCCAAGAATTTATCCATTTTTTCTAGATTATCCAATTTGTTGGCATATAGCTTTTCATAGTATTTTCTTATTCTCCTTTGTATTTCTGTGGTGTTCATTGTGATTTCTCCTCTTTCTTCTGATTTTATTTATTTGAGGCTTCCCTCTTTTTTTCTTGGTGAGTCTAGCTAAAGGTTTGTCAATTTTATCTATCCAAAGAACCAGCTCTTGGTTTCGTTGATTTTTTTTTGTTGGTTTTTTAAGTCTCTATTTCATTTATTTCTGCTCTGACTTTTATTATTTCCCTCCTTCTACTGATTTTGGGCTATGTTGGTTTTTTTTTCCTAGTTCCTGTAAGTGTATTGTTAGATTTTTTATTTGAGATTTTTCTTGTTTTTTTGAGGTAGGTCTGTTTTGCTATAAATTTCGTCTTAGTATCGCTTTTGCTGTATCCCATAAATTTTGGTAGGTCATATTTTCATTTTCATTTGTCTCCAGGTATTTTTATCTTTCTCCTTTGATTTTTTCATTGACCCAATAGTTGTTCAGTAGCATTTTTTTTAGTGAACGTATTTGTGGTGTTCCTGGTTTTCTTCTTGTGGCTGATTTCTAGTTTCATACTGTTGTGGTCAGAAAAGATGCTTATTATTATTTCAGTCTTCTTAAATTTATTGAGACTTCTTTTGTGGCCTAATATGTCATCCAGCCTGGAGAATGTTCCAGGTTCATTCAAAAAGAATGTGTATTCTGCAGTTTTTGGTTGGAATGTTCTGTGCATATCTACTAAGTCCATCATCTAATGTGTTACTTAAGGCCAATGTTTCCTTATTGATCTGTTTGGATGATCTATCCATTGATGAAAGCGAAGTGTTAAAGTCTCCTACTATTATTGTGTTGATGTCTATTTCTCCTTTTATGTCTGTTAATAATTGCCTTATGTATTTAGGTGCTCCTATGTTGGGCACATACATATTTACAAGTGTTTTGTTGTCTTTTTGGATTTTCCCCTTTATCGTTGTATAATGCCTTTCCTTGTTTCTTATTACAGTTTTTGTTTTAAAGTCTATCTTGTCAGATATAAGTATTGCTACCCCAGCTTTCTTTTTGTTTCCGTTTGCATGGAGTACTCTTTTCCCATCCCTTTACTTTCAGTTTCTCAATGCCTTTAGGTCTGAAATGTGTCTCTTGCGTGTAGCATATATATGGGTCTTGTTTTCTCATCCATTCAGCCACTGTATGTCTTTTGATTGGAGCATTTAGTCTATTTACATTTAAAGTAGCTACTGATAAGTATCTTCTCATTGCCATTTTGTTACTTTTTTTCTGGATGTTTTCTAGTTTCTCTCTGTTCCTTTCTTCTTATGCTCTTCCCTTGTGGTTTGATGGCCTTATTTAGTGTTATATTTGAGTTCCTTTCTCTTTGTTTTTTGTGTATTTACTGTAGGCTTTTGATTTGTGATTACCATGAGGTTCTTATATTATAACCTATGTAAATAGCAATCTATATTAAGTTGATAGTCTCCTAAGTTTGACCTCTTACTAAAAGCCCTGCACTTTTACTCCTCCTTCCACATTTTATGTTTTTGACATAATATTTTACCTCTTTCATTTTTTTGTATCCCTTAACCTCTTATGGAAATAGATAATTTTAGTACTTTTGTGATTTGACTTTCATACTAGCATTATAGGTGGTTTATCTACTATATTTACTGTATATTTGCCTTTATCAGTAATGCTTTTTCTTTGATAATTTTTGTATTCCTATTTGTGGCCTTTTCTTTTCCACTTAAAGAAATCCTTTTAACATTTCTTGTAAGACCTCTTCAGTGGTGATGAATTCCTTTAGTTTTCACTTGTCTGGAAAACTGTTTCTCTCTCCTTTCATTCTGAATGATAACCTTGCATGTAGAGTATTCTTGGCTGTAGGCTTTTTCCTTTCAGCAAGTTGAGTATATTATGCCACTCCCTTCTAGACTGTAAGGTTTTTGCTGAGAAGTCAGCTGATAGTCTTATGGGGTTTCCTTTGTATGTAACTTTTTGCTTTTATGTTGCAGCTTTCAGGATTCTCTTTATCTTAATTCCTGACCTTTTAACTATAATGCGTCTTGGTGTGGGCCTCTTAGGATTCATCTTGTTCGATGCTCTCTGTGCTTCCTCTACCTGGATATCTGTTTCCTTCCTCAGGTTAGGGGAGTTTTCAGGTATTATTTCTTCAAATAGGTTCTCCGCCCCTTTGTCTCTCCCTTCTCCTTCTGGGACACCTATAATGTGGGTGTTAGTATGCTTGATGTTGTCCCAGAGGTCCCTTGGACTGTCTTCATTTTTAAAAATTCTTCTTTCTTTTTTTCTGTTTAGCTTGGTTGATTTTCTCCACTCTTTCATCCAGCTTACTGATCTGTTCTTCTGCATCATCTACTCTGCTGTCGATCTCCTTTAGTGAATTTTTCTTTTCTATTATTGTATTCTTAAGTTTCAATTGGTTCCTTTTTATGTTTTCTAGTTCTTTGTTGAAGTTCTCACTGTGTTCATCTACTCTTCTCCCAAGATCAGTGAGCATCCTTATGACCATTAGTTTGTACACTTTATCAGGTAGATTGTTAATCTCTGTTTCACTGGTTCTTTTTTTGAAGATTTGTCCTTTTCCCTATTTGGAACATATACCTTTGTGTCCTTATTTTGTGTACTTCTCTGTGCTTATATCTGTGTATTAGGTAGACCAGCTATGTCTCCCAATCTTGGAAATGTGGCCTTATGCAAGAGATACCTTACAGGACCCAGCAATATGCTCCCCTCTTGTCACCTGTGCCCAATGCTCCAGGACTGTCCCTTGTGTGGGCACATGTGCCCTTCTATTGTGGTAGGGTTGCTATTGCTGTGGGTGCACCTGTAGGCAAGGCTGGCCCTTGGGCCAGCTGGTTGTACGACTTAGCCGTGTGCAGCTGCTAAGCTCACTTTATTTGGTAGGGCAAGCTCTGGCATGGCTGGCTGCTAATAACACACAACTACTGCTGTTTTGATGTTAAGTGAGTCAGATCCCCAGTGTGGCTGGTTGCTAACCTCAGGGCCTCACAATTGCTGCAAGCCTCTGGTGTGGCTCCCTGTGGCAGGTGGCTATTGTTGGCTCTCTTTAGAGTGAGGCAGGCCTGTGGCCAGATCTGGCTATGCTGCTGTGTGGTACACAGCTGCCTCAGGAGTGCTGATGGGTGGACCCCTCCCCCAGTGCAACAGTGCACAGTTGTTTCAGGTGCTGGAAGGCAGGGCAGATCCCCTGTGTGGCTGTTTGTAGTTGGCCATTACAAGTCTGCTATGGGCACACATGCCCTATTACTCATGGGCCCTCATGCCCCAGCAGTGCAGGTTCACACACACCCGCCACCAGTGTGGATCCGTTTGCCCCACTATAGAGGTCCCACACACCCTGCTTATGCAGTGGGCTTGGTGGTGGGCGGAGCCAGTCCCTGGGGCAGGCTGCCTACTGCCTGGCTGTGCTCAATCGCCTCGGGTGCTGTATTGGGCAGGGCAGGCCCCTGCACTAACAGGCTAGAAGAAGGAGTCCAATGGTGGTGGCCCGTGTCTATGTCAGCACAACTGAACTATGTCACAATAATGCCTACCAACAGTGTCTCAGTTCCAGGGGGTGGGGGTGGGCCCAGCCACCTCCTGCTTCTCTGAGATGCGCTCTGAACTTAGTAAGTGAGTCTCTTTTACCAATGGACTATACACTTTTCTATCTGTTGTTTTAGTATTGGTTTCCAGATCAGGTGAATCTGTGCATGGGCCCTTTTGGAGCAGGTTTTTCTTTCTCTGAAGTTCTGTAGTTTTTCTAGTGTATTCCCTGTTGGTTTTCAAAGCCAGCAAAGCTGGGTATGATGGGACCTTGTCTTGGCTGTGCTGAATTGAAGGGCTGGGATGCCTGTCGTGGAGCTTGAATCCCCTGCTTCTCCAGGAAAACTCCGTTCCTTTGCAATCACTCGGCTGTGAAGGGCCACAGCTAGGATATGGTTTTTTCCTATGCAGAGCTGTATCTCTGCCTCTTCCACCCCTGTCTGTGTTGTCCCTTGTTGTGGGTTATTTTTTTTTATCCATTTCCAGTTCTCTCTCAGAGGGAATTGTTCCACAGGTAGTTGTAGCTTTGTTGTGTCCATGAGAGGAGGTGAGTTCAGAGTCCTCCTACGCCACCATTTTCCAAACTCTCCCAAGAAAGTTTTCATGGTTCATAAGCAGATCTGAATTAAAGAGCAAGCATTAGTTCAACCTATTTACCTTACAGGGGGGAAACTGAGGCCCAGAGCAGTGGGACCTGGCTCTTGGCACTGTCCAGCAGCACCACATGCTGCTGGTGAAATCAGGGCCTTCAGATAGTTTACTCAAAGCCTAAAATCTATTGGGAGTCTTGCCCAGACTTCTTGTCTCTAGGAGATCAGGCCCTTGGGCACTGGACTGCATTCATACCACAGCTCCATATTCAGCACCAAGAGAAAAAGTGTTCCATTGCCCTTCTTCCTTCAGCCAAGGAAGCCCCAGGTGAGAGTTTCATTCCTACTACCTAAGGCATATATCTCCCACCACCTTGGAAGACCAGAAGGGACTCTGTGTTTAACTTTTGAGCAACTGCCAAACTTTTCCAGAGTAGCTGTACTATGGTCCTACTTACTTGGACAGTATTTTCCTTAACCACTTTCCTTACATGGACTCTGTATTTCAACATACATTTTAACTTTATGCTCCCCTCTACCTGCCTGGACTTATCTTCCCTTCCTTTGACTTAGAGTCTCAGGTGTCCCATGAACATTTCCCCAATTGCCCCAGCCTGTGGTAGCTGGAGGACTTGGCACTTAGCACATTCTTTCCTTCTTTAATTCAGTCAATATTTATTGACTTCTTCCCGTGTAATAGACATAGTTTTAGGGGATGAGAATAACCTGATGAATAAGATAAGGTCACCTCTGTCAAATAACTCTATGTGTGTGTGTATGAGATAAGTGATAACTTAGAGGAAGTAGGAACACTAGGAGGACTCTCTCGCCCAGCTCTGAAAGGATGTGGATGGCTTTTCAGAAAGAAGCTGAGTCTTGTTGGAGTAGAAGTTAGCCAGATTAAGGAGGAGGGTGTGGGTGTGGAGAAGGGGGTAATAGGTTGCAGGGCAGAGGTAGGAACAGGGCAGAGGTCTGGAGGCAAGGGACACAATGACACAGAAGTGATCTGCCAGTGGTGGTGGTGGTGGTGGTGGTGGGGGTGGGGAGGACAGAGGAATAGACTGGAGAGGTAACTAAGACCATGCTGAGGTATTTTGACTTTATCTTGAGGAAAGTGGGAAGCTACTAAAGGGCTTTAGGTGGGAAAGTGAGAAGATCAGATTTAGGATTTAGAAAGATCACCCTGATTATAGTGAGAAAAATAAATTGGAATGAGGGAAGATGGGAGGCAGGTTCCAGTCAGAAAACTTTTGCAGTGACTCAGGTGAAAGAAGATGGTAGCAGTCACAAAGTAGGTGATATGAAGAGATATTAAAGAGGTAGGATCACCAACTCTACACTCCCATCGTGCCCTACACTTAATAGATGAAAAGTGTGTTACTATTAATGATAATGTTTAGGTTTGGAGTGATCTTGTATTTCTGAGAATCTGGAAGCTTAAGGTTGGAAAGGACATTGAAGATCTTCTCGTCCTAGTCCCACGTCTCATACCCTCACGGCTTCTGTTATACTTTCCCAGGCCTAGTAGATCACCTAACACGGCTGACTATTCCATTTTAATCAGCTAGAATGTTTTTCCTTATCCTGAGCTGAAATCCTTCTCATTACAGCATTCATCCATTGTCTGTCTTGTCCATTGGAGCCACACAGGATAAGCTTAATCTGCTTTCCATGGAAACTCTAGAGAGCTAATGACAGCCAACATATTTCTACAAGTCTACCTGTTTTCCAAGGTTCTTTAAATGTTTCTCATGCTATGGGGTTTCAGGATTCTCTGCCACTCGTTAACCTCCTCTGGACTTACCCCACCAGCTCAAAATCTATCTTATTCTAAAGTGACAAGTGAGTCCTTATTTTCCACAGTCTCATGAGGAACACTATTCCCATATTTTTCAGACACTGAAAAGTAATTAATTTCTAAGTAGCAAGAAAATCAATAAGGGTAATTATTAAACTAACTCTATAATGACTGTAGCTCAGATTTCTAAGCTCAATTTATGTGGCCACTTGAGATTTATTAGTTAAATTTTACTAGCCACCTATATTCTACTTTGAAGCTGGATGGTTTTCTTCTGCACTTACCTGAGTGATAACATCATCTACATGTATAAGTTAGAGAGATAATCTGGCATTCTGGGATGGCAATGAAAATAGAAATAGTTTAGCATATTTAAGTTGGATAATTCTTTTTAAAAAACAATGTTTTTGGCTTAGTCAACTTTTCTCCTTAAGTACAAAGCAGATTTGCTCAGCACAGATCAAATTGAGCCTAATAAAATACTATTGGGTCTGTCAATGTTATGCTTGTTTTTGTGATGATTTATGTTTTTTCATATCCTCTCCTCTCCTACCTTGCAGTTTTGATCACCAATGGATAGCAGTTTTAATGATTTATGAGGAAGCCATTGTATTGGGTTGTTCCATACCTATCAGATACTATCATTCAACACCATTCAAGAAACTCACCTGGAACGTCTACCTATCCTAGACTACAATAAACTATGTAGTACAGCTTTCTGATAAGTATGACTTAAGTCTTAAAATTCTCCTAAGACATTGCTTTTTGGGTCTCATTTTTTAATGGCCCAAATATATTAATCAATGGGTTAATGATATTAATATTCATGTCAAATGACTAAAAGTAGAAATGTTTGAAGACACCAAAGGAAATGCCAGGATTACGATCATTAAGAAAGCTTAAAAAGCAGACATAAGGTCTGGCTGGGTGGTGTAGGAGTTAAGTTTGCGTGCTCCACTTTGGCAGCCCAGAGTTCACTGGTTTGGATCCCGGTCACAGACCTACACACCACTCATCAAGCCATGCTGTGGAAGCATCCCACATGCAAAATAAAGGAAGACTGGCACAGATGCTAGCTCAGTCACAATCTTGCTCAGGCAAAAAGAGGAAGATTTGCAACATGTTAGGTCAGGGCCAATCTTCCTCACCAGAAAAAAAAGCAGACATAAAAATGGCAGAGTAGGGAACTCCAAACTTGCATCCCTCCATAAAAGCAATGAAAAACTGACAAAAATAGCCAGAATCAACTTTTTTAGAACTGTGGAAATTAATCAAAGGCTTGTAGCAACCAGAGAAAATATTTATTCAAGAAAAAATGGCTGAATCTTGGTGAGAACAGCAAACTTTATGGTGTTTTAACTACTACTGGTCCCATCCGCCACTCCCCAGATCCGTGGTAACCTTGAAAATAGCAGTCTACATTTCCAGCTCTGGAAGGAGCAGAATGGATCCCATTTGGAAAGGTTTGTCCTTATTTGATCTGTCTGGTGACACCCTAGAAGACCTATTCAAAAGCCTTGTCTTTATGTCTCTTGACTAAGAACATGCCTAGTGCTAAAGCTGCAACCTAGGGAGCACTAGTCAAAAATTTACAGGCAAATGTTTTAGTTACTACTGTGTGAGGAAATGAGTAACAGTTGAGGCAAACCAAAAAAATTTGGAGGAAAGGCTGGAGAATGATATGCACATAAGACATATTTTCCTGGTAATCCAGAAGGCCACACATGTCTGGGGCTGTGTGCACACTTAGGAAAGTCCTGAGAAGACTCTAAGCTTTTGCCTCTGGCGGACTTGGAGGTTTTGTGCAAGTAGGACATGAAGGATAAGACAGAGTTATAAAATTCCTGGCTCAGTGTTAATGGTGTGCACCAACCAATGCATAGCCCTCTGCAAAGACTGGAATATTTTTGGTTCCAGGTATTTAAGGAAATCTCTGTCCAATCATTAGCTGACCACTAAGCTAATAGAACAGAGACTTCAATGGCTACACATGACAAAGAATACAGACTACAGAATTAGTTCAGAAAAGTCACTAAACAAAAACAACTTCAACAATCAGCAACAACAGGAAACCCTGGAGAGTGGGGAGAATCTGATTTTGAGAATTGCCGTGTTATATTTAAAATGTCCAAATTTGAAGATCAAAAAAATGCAAGATATGCAGAGAAGCAATAAAGTATGGCCCATACTCTTGAAAAAAGCAACCAAAAGAAACTGTCACTGTAAGCCCAGATGTTGGACTTACTAGACAAAGATTTGAAACCAACTATTTAAAATATGTTCAAAGAGCTAAAGGAAACCATGTCTAAAGAAATAAAGGTAAGAGAATAATGCCTCGTTAAACAGAGAAAATCAGGAAAAAAATAGGCATTATGAAAAGGAATCAAATAGAAATTCTGGAATTGAAAATTACAAATAACCCAAGTAAAAAATTCACTAGAGGGGCTTGACAGCAGATTTGAGCAAGCAGAAGGAAAAAAACAACAAATCTGAAGATATATTTTTATAAAGTAAGGTGTTAATTGTAATCCTGAGGGCAACCACTAAGAAAATAACTATAAAACATATAATAAAAGAAATGACAAGGCAATTAAAGTGGTACACCAGCACAAAAGAAGGCAGTACAGGTGGAATTGAGGAATGAAAAAGATGTTCCATGCTAACAATAGCCAAAAGAGAGCTGGAGTGGCTATACTGATATCAGACAAAATAGACTTTAAGACAAACTTTGTTATGAGAGACAAAGGAGGACATTACATAATAATAAAAGATCAAGTATATAATTATAAACATATTAACACCTAGCAACAGAGCCCCCAAATCTGCCAGCATTGAAGCAAAATGACAGAACTGAGGGGAGAAATAGACAGAATAATAATAATAGTTGTATGCTTCAAGTTCCCACTTTCAATAATGGATAGAAAAACTAGACAGAAGATCAGCAAAGAAATGGAAGACTTGAACAACACTATAAACCAACTAGACCTAACATATGTAGCCAACAGACACTCTAGCCAATAATGACATAATGCACATTGTTCTCAGGTGCACATGAAACGTTCTCCGGGATAGAACATAAAAAATCACTAAATTTAAAAGTATTGAAATCATATGAAGTGTGTTCTCCAACCACAATAAATGATATTAGAAATCAGTAAATTTCACAAATATGTGGAAATTAAACAGCATGCTTGTAAATAGCCAATGGGTCAGTGAAAAGAATCACAAGGGAAATTAGAAAATTCTTTGAAGTAAATGAAAATGAAAACACAATTCAGTCACGTGTTGCTTAATGATGGGGATACATTCTGAGAAGTGCATTGTTAGCTTATTTTGTCAATATGTAAACATCATAGAGTGTACTTCACAAACCTAGATGGAATAGCTTACTACGCACCTAAATTACATGGTACAGTCTTGATGGTACCACCATCGTTATGTGTGGTCTATCGTTGACCAAAATATCTTTATTCAGTGCATAACTATATACGAAAACCTATGAGGTGCAATGAAAGTAGTGATCAGAGGGAAACTCATAGGTATAAATTCCTATATTTAAAAAGAAGAGGGGCTGGCCTGGTGGCACAGTGGTTAAGTTTGCACATTCAGCTTCTCTGCAGCCTGGTGTTCACCGGTTCGGATCCCGGGTGCGGACATGGCACCACTTGGCACGCCGTGCTGTGGTAGGTGTCCCACATATCAAGTGGAGGAAGATGGGCATGGATGTTAGCTCAGGGCCAGGCTTCTTCAGCAAAAAGACGAGGACTGGCAGTAGTTAGCTCAAGGCTAATCTTTCTCAAAAAAAAAAAAAAGAAGAAATGATGCAAATCAATAACCTCACTTTCCACCTTCAGAAGCTAGAAAAATAAGAGCAAACTAAACCTAAATGAAGAAGAAGGGAAGGAAATAAAGATTAGAGTAGACATAAATGAAACAGAAGATAGAAAAACAATAGAATCCATGAAACCAAAAGTTGATTCTTTGAAAATATCAACGAAATTGACAAATCTTTTGCTAGACTAAGAAAAAAAAGAAGACTCAAATTACTAAAATCAGAGATGAAAGAAGTCCCACCTCTTTCATTACTACTGACCTCACTGAAAAAAAAAAGGATTGTAAGGGAATGCTATGAACAATTGCATACCAGCAAGTTAGATAACCTAGATGAAATGAGCAAATTCCTGGAAAAACACATACTACTGAAACTAACTCACAAAGAAATAGAAAATATTAATAGGCCTGCTACAAGTAAAGAGATTGAGTCAGTAATCAAAAAATTTCTAACAAAGAAAAACTCAGGATCAGGTGGCTTCACTAGTGAATTCTATCAAATGTTTAAACAACAATGAACACCAATCCTTCTCGAACTCTTCCAAAGATTAGAAAAAGGGGAAAACTTCCCAACTCATTCTATGAGGGCAGCAGTATTCCTAATACCAAAGCCAGAGAAAGACATCACAAGGAAAGAAAACTACAGGCCAATAACCCTTATTATTATGCATGCAAAAGTCCTCAACAAAATATTAGTAATCTGAATCCAATAGCATATCAAAATGATTATACACCATGACCAAGTGGGATTTGTCCTAGGAATGCAAGATTGGTTAAACATATGAAAATCAATCAATGTGATACACAATATTAAGAGAAATAAAGGGGAAAAAGCCACATGATCATCTCCATGAGTGCAGAAAAAGCATTTGACAAAATCCAACACCTTTCATGATAAAAAATATACAACAAACTTGGAATACACGGTACAGCAGACTAAATAATGATCCCCTAAAAGCTATCCATGTTCTAATCCCCGGAACCTGTAAATGTCACCTCGTATTACAAAAAGGAGTTTGAAGATGTGAGTCAGTTAAGAATCTTGAGATAAGGAGATTATCCTGGATTCTGGGTTGGCTCTAAATGCTGTCACGTGTACCTCTATAAAAGGAAGGAAGAGGGAGATTTTTCCACAGAAGAGAAGAAGGCAATGTGACCATGGGGCAGAGATGGGAGGGATGTGGCTACAAGCTAAGGAATGCCAGCTGCCACCAGAGGCTGGAAGAGGCAAAGTACAGATTCACCCCTACATGCTCTAGAGGGAGTGCAGCCTGTTGAAACCTTCATCTCACCCCAGTGAAACTGATTTCAGACTTTTGGCCTCCAGAACTGTAAGAGAATAAATGTGTTGTTTTAAGCCACCAAGTACATAGTGATTTGTTAGACCAGCCATAGGAAACTAATGCCAATATTTTAGGCATATTGCAAAATCCAACATTTCACGCTGAAAACTTTCTCAACAATCTAGGAATAGAAAGAAACTTGCTCAACCTGATAAGGAGCATTTATGAAAATCCCACTGCTAACATCATACTTATTTTTAAAAGACTGAAATGTTTGCCTTTTAAAATCGGGAACAAGGAAAGGATGTCTGCTTTCATCATTTCTATTCAGCACTGTACTTGAGGCCCAAGCCATGCAAATTAGGCAAGAAAAAGATATAAAGTTTTCTAGATTGAACAGGAAGAAGTAAAACCATCTCTCTTTGCAGATGACATGATCGTGTATATAGAAAACTCTAAAGAATCAACAAAAAAGTATTAGATCTAATAAATGAATTGAGTAAAGTTACAGATTAGACGATCAATATACAAAAAACAGTTTAATTTCTTTTTTTAAAAAAAAATTATTTTTCCTTTTTCTCCCCCAAATCCCCCATTACATCGTTGCATATTTTTAGTTGTGGGTCCTTCTAGCTGTGGCATGTGGGACGCTGCCTCAGCATGGCTTGATGAGGGGTGCCATGTCTGTACCCCGGATTTGAACCAGCAAAACCCTGGGAGCCGAAGCAGAGCGCACAGACCTAACCACCCAGCCACTGGGCTGGCCCCCAGTTTAATTTCTAGATACTAGCAATGAACAACCCAAAAGTGAAGTTAAGAAAACAATTTCCTTTACAATAACATTAAAAGAATAAAATATTTAGCGATTAAACTATAAAACTTTGTTGAAATAAATTAAGACCTAAATATGGAAAGACATTCCAGGTTCATGGATTAGAAGACTTAATGTTGTTAAGATTCAACGTAATCCATATCAAAATTTCAGCTTCATTTTGCTGCAGAAATTGAGAAGTGGATCCTAAAATCCATATGATAATGAAGGGGAACTAGGATAGCTAAAGTAATCCTGCAAAAGAAGAACAAAGTTGGACGACTCACACTTTCTAGTTTCAAAACTTATCTTGAAGCTACAGTAGTCAAGACAGTGTGGTTGTGACATAAGGATAAACATCTAGCTCGATGGACTGGAAGTGAGAGTGCAGGTATAAACCCATATAAATACGGTTAGTTTATCTTTGACAAGAATACCAAGGCCATTCAATGGGGAAAGTCTTTTCAATAAATGGTGTTGGGACAACTGGATATCCACATGCAAAAGAATGAAGTCGGACCATTACCTCACACTATATAAAAAATTCACTCAAAATGAGTCAAAGACCTGAATATAAGAGCTATAAGAGCTAAAATGATAAAACTCTTAGAAGGGAACAAGTGTAAATCTTTGTGCCTTTACACTAGGCAATGGTTTCTTAAATATGACACTAAACACATAAGCAAGAAAAGAAAAAAATAGATAAATGTTACTTCATCAAAACTAAAATCTTTTGTGCATCAAAGGACACTATCCAGAAAGTGAACAGACAACCCACAAATAGGAGAAAATATTTGAAAATCATATATCTGAAAAAGAATTTGTGTCCAGAATATATAAATCATTCTTACAACTCAACATTAAAAAGACAACCCAATTAAAAAATGAGCAAAGTATTTGAATCAATGTTTCTCCAAAGAAGATATACAAGTAGCCAATATTCACATAAAAAGATGTTCATCATCATTAGTCATTAGGGAAATGCATATTAAAACTACAATTAGATACCACTTCATATCCACTAGGGTGGCTATAAGTTTTTAAAAGAATGGAAAATAAATGTTGACGGGGACATGGAAAAATTGGAGTACTCATATATTGCCGGTGGGAATATAACATGGTGCGGACCCTTGTAAAAAATGTTTGACAGTTCCTCAAATTAAACATAAAGTTACTGTATGACCCAGCAGTTCCACTCTTAGGTATATTCCCAAGAGAATTTAAAACATGATATCACACAAAAACTTGTATGCAAATGTTTATGACAGCACTGCTTATAATACCCTGAAGTGGAAACAACACTAATACCCATCAACTGATGACTAGATAAAGTGTGGTATATCCGTACAATAGAGTATTATTCAACCATGAAAAGAATGGAGTACTGACACTTGCTACAACATGGATGAAACTTGAAATATTATATCGAGCCAAAGAAGCCAGACAAAAAATTCTTTATATTGTATTATTTCATTCATATTTAATGTCCAGAATATGAAAATTCATAGACACAGATGGTATATTAGTTTCTGCCAGAGAATGGGGAGACAGAGGATTTGTGAATGACTGGTAAAGTGTACAGGGTTTCTTTTAGGGGTTATGTACATCTTCCGGAAACAATAGTGGTGATAGTTGCACAGCATTCACATATACTAAAAACCACTCAACTGTACATTTTAAAATGGTGAACTTTTGTGTGAATTCTATCTCAGTTAAAAAATTGTAAAAAAATAGAGTAAGTTTGAAGAGATGGCAATTATTAATGTCAGAGTTTACATATTTAGTGACATAAAAAACATGATAAGGTTAGGTATTTCTGTTTAGTAAAATAAACAAATAAAATATCTGTATTTTCCCAATACCTAGTTAATTCATGCTTAATGCCAGTGCTGCAAAGTTATTTCATTTTTTAATTTCTTTTTCTTGCCTGATTGCTCTGGCTAGAACTTCCAATATTATGTTAAATAAGAGTGGTGACAGTGGGCATTCCTGTTCTTAGAGGGATAGCCTTCGGTTTTCCTCCATTGAGAATGACATTTGCTATGGGTTTGTCATATATGACCTTTATTATGTTGAGGTATTTTCCTTCTATATCCATTTTATTTAGAGTTTTTATCATAAATGGATGCTGTATCTTGTCAAATGCTTTCTCTGCATCAGTTGAGAAGATCATGTGATTTTTATTCTTCATTTTGTTAATATGGTGTATCACGTCGATAGATTTGTGGATGTTGAACCATCCCTGCATCCCTGGAATAAAACCCACTTGATCATGATGTATGACCTTTTAAATGTATTGTATTTGATTTGCTACTATTTTGTAGAGGATTTTTGCATTAACAACACAGGAAGCAACAAGTGTTGGAGAGGATGTGGAGAGAAGGGAACCCTTGTACACCACTGGTGGGAGTGCAAACTGGTGCAGCCACTATGGAAAGCAGAATGGAGTAGCCTGAGAAAATTAAGAATAGATCTCCCATATGATCCAGCTATTCCACTGCTGGGTAGTTAGCCAAAAAACTTGAAAACACAAAAGCATAAAGATACATGCACCCCTATGTTCATTGCAGCATTATCCACAATAGCCAAGACTTGGAAGCAACCTAGGTGCCCACCAAGGGACAAATAGATAAAGATGTGGTACATACACAATGGAATACTACTCAGCCATAAGAAATGATGAAATCTGGCCATTTGTGACAACATGGATGGAACTTGAGGGTATTATGCTAAGTGAAATTAGTCAGAGGGAGAAAGTCAAATACTATGTGATCTCACTCATAAGTAGAAGATAAAAACAACAAACAAACACATAGCAACAGAAATTGGATTGGTGGTTACCATAGGGGAAAGGGGGAGGGGAGAAGGAAAAAGGAGGGATTAGGCACATGTTTGGTGATGGATTAGAATTAATTCTTGGGTGGTGAACATGAGGTAATCTACAGAATTCAAAATGTGTTATGATGTACATCATAAAGCTATATAATATTATTTTAGTGCAATAAAAAATAAAAATAAAAAAAAAGATTGGTAATTTCGAACCCATTGTAGTAGTTGGAAAACACCCCCAATGTATGTATAAGAAAATGAGAGCCTGTGAAATGCCTCCAAGGGACAATGGCAGAGATTTTGTGTGTGGGTCCCTTTCACCTGGACAGGTCAGCAGAAGAGCTGTCCTTCAGCACTTTGTTCTGATGAGTTTTTGCCACTCCCTTAGCCTCTGGATTTTCTCCTTCAATGCTATCAGCATACCAAATTCACCTTTCCTATTCTAAGCTGAGAAAGTTGGAAGCTTTTCAAGACTGACTTCATTAAAATCTGAAATAAAATAATAACCAGAATCTGAAATAAAATAAAATAACTCTGAAATGGTTGATTTTATGAATATGAAAGAATTATCCTCTATTGGCTGGTGCCACTCACTGGGCCCAAAGCTTTAGATGCCCTTTCTTGCACTGGTCTTCTTAGAGTTTGTATCCTTTTAGATAGAACTTTTGCATTTCAATTACAAACTCTGAGGTAGGAGTCATACATTCTGTTAGAGGTCACAATTTTAGTGTCTGCAGGGGCAAGGCAGTAAGTGGGTGAAGTGGACTAGTTGGCATCTGGTGAGTGTCAGCCTAATTTACAGGGGAAGGCCATGGAGCTCTGGGGACTGTTGCCATGTTGGAATACTGGCCCTCTGCTGATGGAAATCAGGAGTTTATGGGACATCTCCTGATTTTTAAATTTTGACAACTAATTCAAAATTTGATAAAAACACAGCACATCTACAAGCCATATTCAACCTAAAGGACCCTACTTGGAAACCTTTTCTCTAAGTGGGCTTCTGGGTAGAATTATGTCTTCAACACCAAGGCCTGATGAGGAATCTTTCTGGACTTCTCCTTAAGGCAAAGTTTAGCCTGGCCTTTATAGCCATGAAGTTACTTCACTTAGCAAAAAGTGTTAGTTTGCTTTTTCTCGGTCTAGCTCCAGATTAGAGTTTTTGCTTCTTAAGAGAAGAGTCTAGAAATTTCTTACCTGTAAATGAAATAGAGACTAAAAAAAAGTAGGAAGGATCAATGAAACTAAGAGCTTGTTCTTTGAAAAGATAAACAAAATTGACAAACTCCAGCATACTTAGAAAAAAGGAGAGAAGACTCAAATAAATAAAATTAGAAATGAAAGAAGAGAAATCACACAGATACTGCAGAAATACAAAGGATTATAAGAGAATACTATGAAAAACTATATGCCCACAAATTGGATAACCTAGAAGAAATGGATAAATTCTTTGACTCATAGAACCTCCCAAAACTGAATCAAGAAGAAATGGAGAATATTAATAGACCAACCACAAGTAAAGAGATGAAAACAGTAACAAAAAAACTCCCCCAAAACAAAAGTCCAGGACCAGATGGCTTCTCTGGAGAATTCTACCAAACATTTAAAGAAGGTTTAATACCTATCCTTCTCAAACTATTCCAAAAAATTGAAGACGACAGAATGCTTCCTAACTCATTCTATGAGGTGAACATCATCTTGATTCCAAAACAAGAAAGGACAATACAGAGAAGGAAAATTACAGGCCAATATTGTTGGTGAACATAGACACAAAAGTCCTCAACAAAATACTGGCAAACCAAATACTGCAACACATTAAAAGGATCACATACCATGATCAAGTGGGATTCATACCAGGGATGCAGGGCTGTTTCAACATCCGCAAATCAATTGTTAATGTGATACACCACATTAACAAAATGAGAAATAAAAATCGCGTGATCATCTCAATAGATGCAGAGAAAGCATTTGACAAGATCCAACATCCATTTATGATAAACACTCTCAATAAAATGGGTATAGAAGGAAAGTACTTGTATATAATAAAGGCCATGTATTAAAGGTCATATAATAAAGGCCATATATGGCAAACCTACAGCCAATATCATACTTAATGGTGAAAAACCAAAAGCCATCACTCTGCAAATAGGAACAAGACAAAGGTGCCCACTCTTACCACTCCTCTTCAACATAGGTCTGGAGGTTTTGGCCAGAGCAATTAGGCAAGAAAAAGAAATGAAAGGAATCCAAATTGTAAATGAAGAAACAAAACTCTTGCCCTTTGCAGATGATATGATTCTATATAGAGAACATCCTAAAGAATCCATCAGAAAATGATTAGAAATAATCAACAACTATGGCAAAGTAGAAGGGCACAGAATTAACTTACAAAAATCAGAAGCATTTCTATACACTAATAGCTAACAAGCAGAAAAGGAACTCAAGAATACAATCCCAATTACAACTGCAACAAGAAGAATGAAATACATAGGAATAAATTTAAGCAAAGAGGTGAAAGACCTATATGCTGAAAACTGTAAGACACTATTGAAAGAAATTGAAGAAGATATATAGAAATGGAAGATATTCCAAGCTCATGGATTGGAAGAATAAACATATTTAAAATGTCCATATTACCTAAAACGATCTACAGATTCAATACAATCCCAATCAGAATCCCAAAGACATTTTTCACAGAAATAGAACAAAGAATCCTAAAATTTATACAGAACAACAAAAGACTCCAAATGGCCAAAACAATCCTGAGAAAAAAGAACAAAGCTAGAGGCATCACAATCCCTAACTTCAAAATATACTATAGAGCTATAGTAATCAAAACAGCATGGTACTGGCACAAAAACAGACACACAGATCAATGGAACAGAACTGAAATCCAGAAATAAACCCACACATTTATGGACAGCTAATCTTCAACAAAAGAGCCAAGAACATACAGTGGAGAAAGGAAAGTCTCTTCAATAAATGGTGTTGGGAAAACTGGACAGCCACATGCAAAAGAATGATAGTAGACTATTATCTTACGTCATACACAAAGATACCCTCAAAATGGATTAAAGACTTGAATGTTAAGACCTGAAGCCATAAAACTCCTAGAAGAAAATACAGGCAATACACTCTTTGACATCAGTCTTAGCAGCATCTTCTCGAATACTGTGTCTACTCAGGCAAGGGAAACAAGAGAAAAAATAAATAAATGGGACTATAGTAGACTAAAAAGCTTCTGCAAGGCAAAGGAAACCATCAACAAAATGAAAGACAACCCACCAAGTGGGAGAAAATATTTGCAAATCTATATCCAACATGAGGTTAATATACAAAATATATAAAGAACTCATACAACTCAACAACAAAAAACCAAACAACCTGATCAGAAAATGAGCAGAGGACATGAACAGACATTTTTCCAAAGAAGATATACAGATGACCAACAGGCATATGAAAGATGTTCAACATCACTAATCATTAAGGAAATTCAAATCAAAACTACAATGAGATATTGCCTTACACTTGTCAGAATGGCTATAATTACCAAGACAAAAAATAACAAATGTTGGAGAAGATGTGGAGAAAAGAGAATCCTCATACACTACTGGGGGGAATAAAAATTGGTGCAGCCATTATGGAAAACAGTATGGAGATTTCTCAAAAAATTAAAAATAGAACTACCATACAATCCAAATGTCCCACTACTGGGTATTTACCCGAAGAACATGAAATCAACAATTCAAAGAGATTTATGCACTCCTATGTTTGTTGTAGCATTATTCACAATAACCAACATGTGGAAGCAACCCAAGTGTCCATCAACTGATGAATGGATAAAGAAGATGTGACATATATACACAATGGAATACTACTCAGCCATAAAAAAGACAAAAATCATCCCCTTTGTAACAACATGGATGGACCTTGAGGATTTGATGTTAATCAAAATAAGCCAGACAGAGAAAGACAATACTGCATGATTTCACTCATATGAGGAAGATAAACAAACACATGGATAAAGAGAACAGATAGGTGGTTACCAGAGGGGAAGGGGGCTAGGGGGTGGGCAAAAGGGGTAAATGGGCACATATGTACAGTGAAGGATAAAAGTTAGTCTACTGGTGGTGAGCACAATAAAGTCTATACAGAAATTGATAAATAATAATGTACACCCAAAATTACACAATTTTATAAACCATAATGATCTCAATAAAATGACTGAAATTAAAAAATCCTAATAAAATAAAGTGAAAAGAAAAAAAAAAGGAAGTTTCTTACCTGTATATCCTCCTCGGTTCCCGTGGTATTATTGATAGAAATCATGAGAATGTGCATTAGGAAACAGACCTGAAAAGCATTGAGAAGACTTACATTCATTTCTCTCTGGGGAGAGATCAGGACATGGCCTTATACATCCTCCACCTAACGTTTTAAAAACAGAATAGATTGTGTGTGAGAGTCCATATTGAAACTCCAAAGTCTCTGTATTGAAATAGTCCTTAGTAACAAAGCACTTGGTGCCAAAAAACTTTAGTACTTATGTTGGGTCATATAAACTTAGAATTCCTTATGCTGCCCAATCATTTTAAAGCCCAGTGGTCAGAGATAAAGCAAAAAATAAGAACAAGACTTACAATTTATTTGTTTTTTGTCTCCCCATGAATACACCTGAAGGGCAGGGAGGTGTCTAAGTCCTCCTTGCCTCTCTAGCACTGCATGTGCAGTATCAGCTCTGCCTCGTTATTAAAAGTATTATCTTAGGCTAGTGTCCTCAAGTTCGTTTTGACCTGTCTCACAGCATCCATGGCCGTAAAAACCTCTGATCATGTCAGCTCCGGCCACCATGACCAGAGGAGTTCTGGTACCAGGGAGAGCACAGTACTTTCCCTAGTTTAGCTCAGAGATGAGGAGCAGAATGCGAATAAGACCTCCAATAGCACAAACTGCCATGTGAAGACAGGTTTTACATTTTGCTGACCTGCCCGCTCATTGTTTCCTGGAAGTGCGCTGATCCTACTTCCTGGTTTGTGTGACCCATAGGGAAGGCATGAATGGAACCTGACTCCCTCAGGATCTTTTCATGCTAACTAAAAGCTAATCCAAGCTGATAGCTTGGATACTCTGAGAGCAGCCTATAATGTCCATTTTGGGGATAAAGTTTGCAATTCTGTAATTAGGAGCAAGAACAAGTTTTACTGCATATTCTGGTTCATGATTAGATTTTGCAAAGAACTTGGGCATTTCACAAATCAACGAGGAAAACTGTAATTTTCCTCACTCACTGCGAAATGAGAGCAGTCTGACGAGGTCTCGGGGGTCAGTGTCTCATTGGTAGACTCCTTTCTCTGGAGTCAACCTACAGCATCAGGCCAACCCATACAATGTACATCCCCAGATCTACAAAATCAGTTAGGGAATCGGGCTGCAAGATCAGTTCTGAAAAAAAGAAATCCGAGGTAGTTGGGTGGGGCAACGGCATCTCAGACCCTACTTTTAGCGTCCTATTAATCTTTTGTAAAGCAATACCATTTAACTGCAATGCAGGTGGTTGTGGGTGGTCGGGGGGGGCCTCTCCTAATTTTTCTTGAAATAAATTCATCAAACAGATAATATTTGGGCATTGGGAGAAGGAACTAATTTCTCTAACAGAGCAGTAACTCATTTTACCCATTGTAGAGTGCTACCCTACTCCCTCAAGATAGGATATTACAAAGATTAATTAATTGATGGATTGATTACATATCAAACATGAGTGAGGCTTGCCAGGCCCTGTGTTAACACAATGGTCTTTTCCATTCCGTGGTGGAGTTGAGCCCATTCGCATGTCCAACTTTGTCCAAACCCCTCTTTGTGCTCTGGATATGTCAGCTACACCCTCCTGGTGCTTTCTCCTCACCTGTTCCTTTTGTAGTTGAATTTCTGGGCGCTGGGTTTGGCCTGTGCCTCCTCCACTTGTCTGCCACACATCTGATAGGATGGAGTGGGTGGTCCTCTGGCATTGGGCTGATCAGATTCTCCCTCTGCACTGGAGGCACTGCAGCAAAAATACAGAAAGAACTTGCCAATTTGTGGTGATAATAGCCCATAAAGGTAAGTAATGAGAAGGAAGACAGTAGAAGGAAGCAAAAGATACTCTTAGTATCCTATGTGTGACTTTGTGTTCTGTTCCAACACAACACATAAAACAAGACAAAATGAACCAAAAAGCCTTATTTCTCTCAATGGACTAGAATTCTTATTTGTTCAAAAGTCAATGAAAACTGTTTCTCCTTTTGCTTTGACTTTTGATAAGCCTAGACCTAGATTATAACCAACCACAGGAACTTTTATTAGACTTTGTTTTGGTTGTAATTGTGTCTCTTGCTGTGTAATATGACTTTTGAGCTTTTACTGAAACACACAACAATATTATACAATGACTACTCACATGGAATTTGGACATCATATAGGAATAGCATTATGGGAGAATGATTGCAGGTTATAGGGCTAATGAGGAAATGTGCCTGCAGGAAATTGGCAGTGAATCTTGCCAAGCAAAGAGAAGGTTTTAGTGGGAGATATGAGAAAATATAACAATGGTGACAGAAGGTTTCTGGGAGACACTAGAGAACATTCTTCCTGCAATCCGTAGTTATTTATGTCAGCTAAGATTTCAACAGGCCCATAGTTGAAAGGTGCTGATGACTATGGAAGGGTCTACCCTTGGAATCTAGGACTGTTACCACTTGAGCCACCAAACTGAGACACTCTCACACATGTCTCTTTCAGGTATTTCCCCATTTCCCTGCACATTGTTTATTCTATGCATAATTTTAGATTCACGCAGCATGGAAAGTCTAATTTCTTTTCCTACTTAGTAACATACTTTTCCTTCTCTGCCCACAATTATTTGTTACAAAATTTTCTTTGGGAATACCAAATTATAGCAGGTGTTGGTGTGCTGCCCAAATCCTGTGGGATGGTGTTTCCTGGTTAGGATGGCATGCCCATCCCACAGCTACTGTAGGTGCTTCAGCTTGTGGTTCAGCTTGCATTTACTACTTTGCCTCAAGGTGCCTGGGAATTAAACTATGAACCCTTCACTCCCCACACTGGGAGTACACAACATTACTCTCTTGCCTCAAAGCAGGACAACTTCTGCTGCTTCTCTTCCTCACCACCATCCTCCACCCTGGAGATTTTTCCTCTGAAATCGTACTTTAAAAATGAAAACAAAATTTTTTTTCATTTTTGAGAAAATTTTTAAAATTTAATTAAAAAATTTTTAAATTTAATTTAAAATTTTTTTTAAAGTTTTGTTGAGGTCACATTGGTGTATAACATTATGTAAATTTCAGGTGTACATCATTCTATTTTGGCTTCTGTATAGACTGCATCATGTTCACCACCAAAAGTCTAGTTTCCATCTGTCACCATACATATATGTGCCCCTTTACCTCTTTCACGCTCCCCCCACCTCCTTCCCTTCTGGTAACCACCAATCCGTTCTCTGTATCTATGTGTCTGTTTGTTTTTTTATCTTCCATATATAAGTGAAATCATTCTTTGTCTGATTTGTTTCCTTAGCATAGTACCCTCATGGTTCATCCATGTTGACACAAATGGCACAATTCTGTCTTTTTTGTGGCTTAGTAGTATTTGATTGTGTATATATATACCACGTCTTCTTTATCCATTCCTCTGTTGATGGGCACTTAGGTTGCTTCCAAGTCTTGGCTATTGTGAATAATGCTGCAATGAACATAGGGGTGCATATATCTTTTTGAATTAGTGTTTTTGTGTTCTTTGGATGAATACGCAGAAGTGGAATAGCTGGATCATATGGTAGTTCTATTTTTAATTTTTTGAGAAATCTCCATGCTGTTTTCCATAGTGTCTGCACCAATTTGCATTCCCACCAGCAGTGTATAAGGGTTCCCTTTTCTGTACATCCTCTCCAACACCTGTCATTTCTTGTCTTTTTAATAATAGACATTCCAATGGGTGTGAGGTGATATCTCATTGTAGTTTTGATTTGCATTTCCTTAATGATTAGTGATGCTGAACATCTTTCATGCACCTGTTGGCCATCTGCATATCTTCATTGGAAAAATGTCTGTTCATATCCTCTGTCAATTTTTTGATCTGGTTGTTTTTTTGTTTTTGAGTTGTATGAGTTCTTTATCTATTTTGGATGTTAACTCCTTACTGGATATATGATTTACAAATATTTTCTCTCCGTTGTTGGTTTGTCTTTTCATTTTGTTGGTAGTTTCCTTTGCTACAAAGAAACTTATTAGTTTGATGTAGTCCCATTTATTCTTTCTTTTGTTTACTGAGACATGATATTCAAAAAGATACTAAGACTGATGTCAAAGAGCGTACTCCCTATGTTTTCTAGGAGTTTTATAATTTCAGGTCTTACATTCAAGTCTTCAATCCATTTTGAGTGTATTTTTGTGTATGGTGCAAGATAATGGTCTACTTTCGTTCTTTTGCACATAGCAGTCCAGTTTTCCTAATACC
Organism: Equus quagga; assembly: GCF_021613505.1. NCBI lineage: Eukaryota > Metazoa > Chordata > Mammalia > Perissodactyla > Equidae > Equus > Equus quagga. The sequence goes on from NC_060271.1 coordinate 50,387,553, forward strand.
ACTTGTTGAAGAGAATTATGTTTCTCTATTGTATATTCTGGCTCCTTTGTCAAAAATTAGCTGTCCATAGATGTGTGGGTTTATTTCCGGGCTCTCTATTCTGTTCCATTGCTCTGTGTGTCTGTTTTTATGACAGTACCATGCTGTTTTGATTACTATAACTTTGTTGCATATTTTGAATTCAGGGAGTGTGATACTTCCAGCTTTGTTATTTATTCTCAGGATTGCTTTGGGTATTTGGGATCTTTTATACTTCCATATAAATTGTAGGAGTCTGTTCTATTTCCACAAAAAATGTCATTGAGATTCTGATTGGGATTGCATTGAATCTGTAGATTGCTTTAGGTAATATGGACATTTTAAACTACGTTTGTTCTTCCAATCCAGGAGCATGGAATATCTTTCCATTTCTTTATATCTTCTTCAATTTCTTTCAGTAGTATAGTTTTCAGTGTATAGGTATTACCTCCTCGGTTATATTTATTTCTAGATATTTTCTTCTTTTCATTGCAATTACAAATGGGATTGTAATCTTGATTTCTCTTTCTACTGGTTCATTATTAATGTATAGAAATGCAACGGATTTTTGTATATTTATTTTGTACCCTGCAGCTTTACTGTATTCAATAATTATTTCTAATAGCTTTTTGATGGATTCTTTAGGGTTTCTATATACAGAATCATGTCATCTGCAAACAGCAAGAGTTTTGTTGCTTCCTTTCCAGTTTGGATTCCTTTTATTTGTTTTCCTGCCTAATTGCTCTGGCTAGGACTTCCAATACTATATTGAATAAGAGTAGTGAGAGCGGGCATCCTTGTCTTATTCTTGTTCTTAAAGGAATAGCTTTCAGTTTTTCACTATTGAGTATGATGCTGGCTATGAGTTTGTCATATACGGCCTTTATCATATTGTAGTACTTTTATTTTATATGCATTTTATTGAATTTTTATCATAAATGGATGTTGACTCTTGTTGAATGTTTTCTATGTGTTTATTGAGATGATCATGTGATTTTTCCTCTTCATTTTGTTAATATGGCGTATCACATTGATTGACTTGTGGATGTCGAAGCATCCTTGTGTCCCTGGTATAAATTCACTTGATCGTGGTGGGTGATTCTTTTAATGTATTGTTGTATTTAATTTGTTCATATTTTGTTGAGAAGTTTTGCATCTCTGTTCATCAGCCTGTAATTTTCCTTTTTTGTTTTCCTTCTTTGGTTTTGGCATCAAGATAATGTGGCCTTGAAAAATGAGTTAGGAGTTAGGAAGCAGGCTGTCCTCTTCAGTCTTTTGGAAGAGTTGAGAAAGATAGGTATTAAATCTTTGAATGTGTGATGGAATTCACCAGAGAAGCCCTCTGGTCCTGGACTTTCTTTTTTGGGAAGTTTTACATTACTGTTTCAATCTGTTTACTTGCGATTGGTCTCTTCAGATTCTCTGTTTCTTCTTGATTCAGTTTTGGGAGGTTGTGTGATTCTAAGAATTTATCCATTTCTTATAGGCTATCTAATTTGTTGGCATATGTCTTTTCATAGTATTCTTTTACAATCCCTTGTATTTCTGTGGTACCCATTGTAGTTTCTCCTCTTTCTTTGCTGATTTAATTTATTTGAGGCTTCTCTGTTTTTTTCTTGGTAAATCTAGCTAAGGATTTGTCAATTTTGTTTATGTTTTCAAAGAACCAGCTCTTAGTTTTATTGATCCTTTCTATTGTCTTTTTACTCTCTCTTTAATTTATTTCTGCTCTGATTTTTATTATTTCCTTCCTTCTAATGACTTTTGGCTTAGTTTGCTCTTCATTATCTAGTTTTTTTTTTTTTTTAAAGATTGGCACCTGAGCTAACAACCATTGTCAATCTTTTTTCTTTTCTTTTTTGTTTTATTCTTCTCCCCAAAGCCCCCCAGTACATAGTTGTATATTCTGGCTGTGAGTGCCTCTGGTTGTGCTATGTGGGACTCCACCTCAGCATGTCTTGATGAGTGGTGCCATGTCCATGCCCAGGATCCAAACTGGTGAAACCCTGGGCTGCTGAAGTGGAGTGTGCAAACACAACCACTCGGCCATGGGGCTGGCCCCTTCTTTTTCAAGTTCTTTTAGGTATAGTGGTAGATTGTTTTTTAAAGATTTTTCTTGTTTTTTGGGATAGGCCTATATTACTACATACTTCCCTCTTAGTATCATGTTTGCTGCATCCCATAAGTTTTGCCATGTTGTGTTTTCATTTTCATTTATCTCCAGGTATTTTTTATTTCTTCTTTGATTTCTTCTTTGATCCAGTAGTTGTTCAGTAGCATGTTATTTAGTCTCCACATATTTGTAACTTTCCCACTTTCTTCTTATAGTTGATTTCGTTTCATACAATTGTGGTCAGAAAAGATGCTTGATATGATTTCAATCTTCTTAAGTTTATTGAGGCTTGTTCTGTTTCCCAACATATCATGTATCTTTGAGAATGTTCCATGTGCACTTGAGAAGAATATGTATTCTGCTACTTTTGGGTGGAAGGTTCTATATATAACTATTAAGTCCATCTTGTCTAGTGTTTCATTTAAAGCCTCTGTTTCCTGTAGACTTTCTGTCTAAATGATGTATCTATTGATGTAAGTGGGTATTAAAGTCCCCTACTATTACTGTGTTGCTATCAATTTCTCCCTTTAGGTCTATTAATAGTTGCTTAATATACGTCAATGTTCTTATGTTAGGTGAGCATATATTAAAAAATGTTATGTCTTCTTGGTGGAATGTCCCTTTTATCATTATATAATGCCCATCTTTGTCTCTTCTTATCTTTTTTGGCTTGACGTCTATTTTTTCTGATATAAGTATGGGTACACCCACTTTGTTTTGATTGCCATTTGGTTGGAGTATCATCTTCCATCACTTCACTCTGAGCCTATGTTTGTCTTTAGAGCTGAGATGGGTCTCTTGGAGGCAACATATTGTTGGATCTTGTTTTTATAACCATCCAGTCACTCTGTGTCTTTTGATTGGTGAATTCAATTCATTCATATTTAGAGTGATTATTGATATATGAGAGCTTAATATTGCCATATTATATTTTGTTTTCTTGTTCTATATTTCAATTGTTTCTTTTTCTTTGTATTTCTGTGTGCCATTTCAGTTTGGTGGCTTTCTGTGATGTTTTTCCCAGTTTCCTTTTTATTTATGATTTTTGACTCTGCTCTCATTTTTTGTTTAGTGGTTACCACGAGGTTTGTAGAAAAGATCTCATAGATGAGAGTCCTTTTTCTGCTGATAACTAACATCTTATCTCCATTAGCTTATGCAGGTTCTGTCCTTTTCCTCTTCCCCTTCTGCCTTTGTTGTGGCAAATTATCCTTTTTGTCTTGTGAGTTTGTTCCCAAATTGAAGTGGTTATAATTACTTTTGATGCTTTCTTTCCCTTTAGCCTTTATATTTTAATTGTTTACTAACCTGTTTTGATATAGAGTTGCAATTTTCTGATTCTATTTATCACCTTGCTCAAGCTTTGTAAACCTTTGCCTTTTTGTAGGCAGGTAGGAGGGCTACTTTCAGCATTTCTTGTAGGGCAGGTCTAGTGATGATGAGCTCCCTTAGCTTTTGTTTGTCTGAGAAAGCCTTTATTTCTCCATATCTGAAGGATAAGTTTGCAGGGTAGAGTATTCTTGGCTAATAATTTTTGTCTTCCAATATTTTGAATATATCATTCCACTCTCTCCTAGCCTGTAGAGTTTCTGCTGAGACATCCACTGATAGCCTGATGGGGGTTCCTTTGTAATTAATTTTCTTCTTCCTGGCCACTCTTAATATTTTTTCTTTGTCATTCACTTTTTTTGTGTGTGTGAGGAAGATTGGCCCTGAGCTAACATCTGTTACCAATATTCCTCTTTTTGCTCAAGGAAGATTGTTGCTGAGCTAACATCTGTGCCAATCTCCCTCTGTTTTATGTGGGATGCTACCACAGTGTGGCTTGATGAGTGACACTAGGTCCACATCCATGATCCGAATTTGCAAACCCTGGCCTGTTGAAGTGTGCCAATTTAACCACTATGCCACCAGGCCTGCCTTTCTTTGTCATTGACTTTTGATAGTTGTAATATAATACACCTTGGAGAAGGTCTCTTGTGTTGTGATAATTAGGAGTTCTATTAGCTGCATGTACTTGTATATCCAGTTCTTTCCCCAGATTTGGGAAGTTCTCAGCTATTCTTTCTTTGAATAAGCTCTCTATTCCTTTCTCCCTCTCTTCTCCTTCTGGGATACCCATTATCCTTATGTTACTTTCCCCAATCGAGTTGGGTATTTTTTGTAGAATTTCTTCCCTTTTAAAAAATCTTAATTCTCTCTCCATTTCCACCTGAATCATTTCTAGATTTCTTCTTTAAGCTTGCTAATTGTCTCTTCCATATGGTATGCTCTATTTCCAATGCTTTTTACTTTATTTTTCAACTCATTAATTGTATTCTTTATCTCTAGAATTTCTGGGTTTTTTTTAGAGTTTCAGGCTCTTTGGTGAAGTCCTCCTGTTCATTAATGTTTTCCTGAGCTCATTGAACTGTCTGTCTGAGTTTTCTTCTGACTCATTGAGTTTCTTCATGACAGCTAGTTTGCATTCTCTGTCAGTTAGATTGTAATCTTGTTTGACTTCAAGTCTGGTTTCTGGAGAGCTGTCATTCTCCTTCTGTCATTGTCCTTCTGTTCTGCTGTATTACTGTAGTTCTTCATGGTGCATGATGACTTGATCCTCTACTGGTGCATTTGTGGTAGCAACCACCTTTCTTATTTGGGTGAGGCTTTTGTTACTTTGATTCTGAGCTGCTTCTGGTTGTATTTGAGAGCCTGCACTTTCAACGCTCCACTGCCGCCTTGTGCTGCTTGTGCCTCTGAAGTTTCTGCTGCCTTGCTGCTTATCATGTCGCTACAGTCTCAGGTGTCACCACTGGGGTCACCAGGCTGCAAGCACTTCTGCTGTTCCTGGGTTGCCTGGGTCTTGTGTTCCCCAACTGGCTGTCCTTGGGCTCTCCATGTGCTTGAGTGCTGCTGCCACCTGCACCACCTGTGCTGTTGCCCCCAGTTTATCTGGGGATGCTGGTAGCATCACTGCCAAGAGTACTGGGTCAATGAGTATCACCGTTGCTTCCAGGGATCCGGGTAGAACCAGTGTTAGGGGTGCTGCCATTGGCAGCTGGGTCACGGGTTCTGCTGTGGCTCCTGAAGCCTCCAGTTGCAGATGCCACCTGCCACTGCTAGGGGAGGGGCAGGTGCTACACCACGAGTGCTGTTGCTGCTCCTGCAGCCTCTGGTTGCCAGCACACACTGGTGTGCTTTTTTTTTTTAAATTTTTAATTTTTTTTTCCTTTTTCTCCCCAAAGCCCCCCAGTACATAGTTGTATATTCTTCGTTGTGGGTCCTTCTAGTTGTGGCATGTGGGACGCTGCCTCAGCGTGGTTTGATGAGCAGTGCCATGTCCGCGCTCAGGATTCGAACCAACGAAGCACTGGGCCGCCTGCAGCGGAGAGCGCGAACTTAACCACTCGGCCACGGGGCCAGCCCCGCACACTGGTGTGCTTTTTGAACCCTCAGGTCAGGGCATCACTGCCCCTGCTGGTGTATCAACATTGGATGTAGCCCTTGCTACTGGAAAGACTGGGGTTGCTCCTGGGAAAGGTGGGCTAGGTCACTGGCACCACTGTTTCCTGGAGCCTCAGGTCATGGGCACTACCTGCCACCACTGAGGGGGCACGGGATAAAGCACAAGTGTCACTGCTGCTCCTACAGCTTCTGGTCACTGGTGCATGACAGTGTGCTTTTTGAAACCTCAGGTTGGGGCACCACCACCCCCGCTGGGGATATCCACATTTTGGCTGCTGTCCCCACTGCTGGAAAGACTCATGTTGCTGCCTCGGGAGGGGGAGGAGGCTGTGTCACTGGCACCACTGTGTGTCCTGAAGCCTCGGGTCTGGTATGCCACCTACCATGACTGGGGTGGCAGGGTCTAGGCCACAAATGCTGTGTCTGCTGCAGCCTCTGACTGCCAGTATGTACTGGTATGCTCCTTGAAACCTCAGGTCAGGGCACCACTGCCACTGTCGGAAGCATCTGCATTTTGGAACTCTGCCACTAGCTAAGAGGGAGAGGGCTGCCCCCCTAGGTCCACTGCCTTCCAGAGGTCCACTCCACCCACCTTTTTATGTATAAATGCCTGGATCTCTCAGGCATTCTAGTGTGCTGTGGAAAGAGTCATTTGTTAGTCAATGAAGGGCCCACTGATTGTAACTTAGGGAAGAGACAAAGGTAGCAACTTACTCCACCACAACTTCTTCACTCCTGAAATCACATTCTTCTGTCGCTTCTTTCTCTTTCCTGTCCTACTTGCCTCCTCAAAAAAATCACAGTGCGTTTGGATCCCTGTCGCAGTTTCTGCTTCAGGGAAACTCAAGTAAAATATATTGTTTTTCCTAATTCTGTCTTTTCCTCTCATTCAAGGTATTAGTCACCAGCTTTTGAACTTCAAATTTTAAGAGCATAATTGATTGATATCTGAGTTCTATTCGTTTAGAATTAGCTAGTGCCTGTTATGAAAAGAGACCTTAGCCTTTTGGTCCTAGAGGAAGTAGGGGAGAGGGATCTGATGGAGATATGCTCCCTTATCTCCTAAATATTGCTGCATTTCTCCTGCCTTTAGGCTTTGTCTGCTGCTTTTGTTCCACTGGGTCTTGAAGGATTTCTCGGTCTCAGGAAATCTCTGAAATATGTATCCCTGAGGTTTGAGAAGTAAATTATTAGTAAGGCAACCTTGAACTTTTGGGTGATGGGGAGACGGAATGCTAACCATGTGGCACATAGTAGATGTACTTTGTGGTCAAGGAGTGGATTGTTGTGAAATACCCAAGGCCTCATATCCCTACTTTCCTCAGTTTTTCTGGGGCTCCATACAATGTGGTTTTGTTTTTCTTCTCTGTGATCCTGCCGCACCTTTCAGTCTATTTTAGTGCATATCACAGTTTGCTTGATAATGCAGTTTGCCCATGCCTATGCTGTGATCCCCTACTAGGCTGCGTCTTTCTTGGGGGAAGGAACCCTGTTTTTAGAATCTTTTGATGTGCTCCATTTCCCAGCATGAATAAAGTGCTCAATGTATGTCTGTTATCAAATGAACAGAGTTGGCATTTTTGTTGAGTAAGATTGTACTGCATAGAACTTTTGAAAGAAATGTTTTAATTCGAAGAAACAACAAGATGGAAAGAGGATATATAGAAGGAACAGAAATGATTAAATGTGTATTATATTATATATTACATGTTCGTTATTGAAATTCACCTAAACTCAAAAAATATGCAGAGAGAGAAGAAAAATGTTGAATATTGTTGCAAGATTACTGAAGTCATATTGGGGTTAATCCAAAAAGCAGATCAGAAATTCAAGACCAAAGAATGCCTAAGTTATTTTTTAAAAACTTTCACATCAAGTTACACAAACCATTAGTGGTATGTGAAAACAGATTTCTCTTCTACTTCACAGAGGCTGGCAAGAGAACAAGTCTTGTTCCCTTGCTCTGATTTTTAGAGTTCCATGCAGAATGACAGAGAGGTATCAGCCATATTTTTCTCATAGTCTTCATTAAATCGCTTGTTCTGAGTTTCAGTGAACTGATTTTTCCAATCTCCTATGACTCCTAAAAAGAGTAATGTATAGCACAATCAGTGATATTTTCATGAACTTTGACCATTTTTCATTTAGATATCCCTGTCCTCCAATACTTAATTTCCTTACATAGACATTAGCTCATTCTTCTCCTGATATTGAGTGAGAAGTGAAGCTACAGGTAAGATTGCTCCATTTTGCAAATGAGGTATTTGTAAACAGAAATCTTTATTCTGAAACACGTGGGGAGGGGCTGAAATCCAGACCGGGGTTCTCTAATTCTCTGCATTACACTCTTGAGTGCTCTGATCTACTGGTAGTTTCTGAACCCTCATTACCTCTAACATTCTATTTAAGTTAACTGGACCTAATTTTCTTATCCTCTCTTTAGAAGTCACTGAAGGGCTGATGTGAATGGCTGCATCCTCAGAGCATTCTCTGGTCCTATCTGTATCTCTAGTTCAGGCAAAAATTCTAGTTGAGCACAAATGAGAATTCTCCTTTGCAATCTAAATTATCATTGCTGTTAGCATATAATTAAATTAAAGTAATAGAACATGAAGGAATGGCAGGGTTGATTAACTTTGTTTCATGCTTATGTAATAGAATATTCAATTATTTTTTTAGCTTCAATAACTAAAAATGATCAGAAAACCCATAGAAAGCTATTTCCCTTCTGATTGCTCCAGGCTGTCTCATTCATTTAGTCTCTTTGAGATGTGTAATGTTATTTTCATGTGTGAAGTGCAAATTTGCTTAGTTTTCTAGAGATAATAAGTTATATGATTATATAGTTTATCGATTGGCTTAGAACAAAATTAGATGACCAAGTGACATCAGGAAAATGGTGGAGTAGGAGACACCAGCCTGTATCCACCCACAAAAAGCAACAGTTGGACAGCTATCCATGACAAAAACAGCTCTGGGAAGGCTTCAAGAATCTAATTAAGAACCTGAAGCAACACAGTGGATCAAAAACAGAGGATAACCATAAAGGAAGCTCACTGAGGAGACTGGCATAGCTGAGATGTCTGAAGATGGCTAGGAACAAAGAAGGGTGGGAGCTATCACTATCAGACATGCAGTGGGTTTCATTGTGGTCCCCAGTAGCCTGCACCCTAGCAGACCTCAACAATCCTACAACAGCCGTAGACTCCCTGTAGCTGTCACAGTGGAGGACTCTATACTATTTGTTAGCATGGACCCCAGTGGTTTGCTCTGTAGAGGACTCTGGCACATTTCCCCACCAAGGTAACCAACAGCCATTGCCACTGCAGACACCCTGGAGAGGGAGATACTGCTATGTTCCCTCCTCTCCAAGAAACAGCTGTTGTCGTGCTGCCCTGGGACCGTGGCCTCCACTCATCTCAACTCCACGCATGCCCTGGATGCCAGAGCCCCCGCCAGTCCGTGTATGCCCACTCTCCATATCCAGGCCCCATGACCACTTTGCATGCACCTGCACTCTGATTCTGGCTCCATGGCCTCTCTGCAAGCACACACACCACAGAAACCAGAGCCACTACTCCAGTAAGTGCATCTGCACCCCAGGCCCCAGAGCCACAGTCGCTCTGCAAATGCTTGCTCTCTGGACTCTGGCTCTGCAACTGCTCCTAGAGTGCCTACATTTAGGACACCAGAGCCACTGTCATGATGACCATGGACCTTGGAGCCATTGTAGCCCTGTAAATTCCCATGCTTTGGGCCTTTGTTCCATGGCTGCTCCATGAGGGCCTACCCATCAGATACTGGTACCACCACCACCACTACCACAATTGCACCTGTAAACCACATTCAGTGCAAAGAAGGATCTCTTTGGCTACAACTTCCCTTGAGGAGAAAAAAGAGATCAAGAGTACCCTAGCAGCCTTCAGTGCTGAAGACCCCCAGAGCTCATGCTGCTACTGTGGACACCACCAGTCAGAATTGCTGAGAACCTCTGCAATCTTCACTGACACTGCCCTGAGCTGATGGAACCACACAGAGACCATGCTACTGTGCCCGACCTGGAGCTGGAATTGCTGCACCCCACCTGGCCAGTGACCTCACACACACCAGTAGGTGAAGATCTTTCCCCACTAAAACCAAACCACAAAGTCTGGAAGAGGTGTCTACTTAGCAATATGCAGACATCAACACAAGGCTACAAGAAATACAAAAAATCAAGGAAACATGATGTCAAAGGAATGCAATAATTTTCCTAACTTATCTCAAAGAAATGGAGGTGTATGAGTTGCTGGATAAAGAATTCAAAGTAATTATTTTAAGGAAGCTCAGTGAGCTACAAGAGAACACAGACAACTCAAGGAGATCAGGAAAATAATACATGAACAAAATGAGAATTTCAACAAAGTGATAGAAACCGTAAAAAAGAAAGAAATGGAAATTTCTGGAGCTGAAGAATACAATGAATGAAGTGGAAAAAAATGCAGTAGAGAATGTCAACAACAGATTTGATCAAGCAGAAGAAAGAATCTGCAAACTCAAAGAGAAGTCATTTGAAATTATCCAGTTAGAGAAACAAAAAGAAAAAGAATTAAAAAGAGTAAAGAAAGTCTATGGGATTTATGGGATACCATCAAGAAGACCAGTATACATACAAACTATAAGAATGCTATAGGGAGAAGAGAGATAATGGCTTATATATCTTTAAATAAGATATTAAAGATATAATGCTGTGAAACTTCCCAAATCTTGGGAGAGATATGGACATCCAGGGAAATGAAACTCAAAGGTCCCCAAACAGTTTCAACCAAATGAGGTCCTCACTGAGACACATTATAATCACACCATCAAAAATTGACAGGGAAAATTTGAAAGCAGCAAGAGAAGAGACTTATCACATACAAGAGAACCCCCATAAGGCTATCAACAGATTTCTCAACACAAACCTTGCAGGCCAGGAGAGAGTTAAATGATAAATTCAAAGTGCTGAAAGAAAAAAACTTGTCAACCAAGATTTTTTTATTTGCCAAAGATGTCCTTCAGAAATGAAGGAGAGAAAAGACTTCTCCAGACAAACAAAAGTTGAGGGAGTCAGTCACCATTAGACCTGCCATACAAGGAATGCTAAAGAGAGTTCTTTAAGATGAAACAAAAAGACACTAATTAGTAACATGAAAACATATGGAAGTAAAAAAACTCACTGGTAAAGCTTAGTGAGATTCAAAATACTCAAACAGTAATGGTAGTGTGTAAATCACTTTAAATCTAGTATAAAGGTTAAAAGACAAAGTATTAAAAGTAACTATAACTACAATAATTTGTTAATGGACATAATGTAAAAAGATGTAAATTGTGACATTAAAAAACAAAATGTGGGGGAGAGAGTAAAAACCATAGAGTTTTATAAGCAATCAAAGTTAAATTAAGCTTAAAATAGACTGTTATGTCTATAATGTGTCTTATGTAAGCCTCATGGTAACCACAAAGTAACAACCTATAGTAGATCCTCAAAAGGTAAAGGAATCAAAGCATAACAATACAAAAAAAAATCATCAAATCTCAAAGGAAGACAGGAAGAGAGGAAGAAAGGAGCAAAGGAACCTCAAAAGAGCCAGAAAACAACAAAATGGCATTAATAAGTTCTTACGTATCAAAAATTTATTTAAATGTAAATGGTTTAAATTCTCCAATCAAAAGACATAGAGTGGCTGAATGGATAAAGACCAAGACCAAACTATACGCTGCCTGCAGGAGACTCACTTCAGCTTTAAGGAATAGACTGAAAGTGAAGGGATAGAAAAAGATATTCCATGCAAGTCAAAACTAAAAAAGAACCAGATGTGGCTATAATTAGACAAAATAGACTTTAAGTCAAAACTGTCACAAGAGACAAAGAAGGTCACTATATAATGATAAAGGAGTCAATTCATCAAGAGGACATAACAATTGTAAATATATATGCACCCAACATCAGATCACCTAAATTTATAAAGTACATGCTAACAGATCTGAAGGGAGAAATAGACAGCAATGAAATAATAGTAGGGGACTTTAATACCCTACTTTTAACAATGGATAGTTCATCCAGGCAGCAAATCAGTAAGAAAACATTGAACTTGAATGATAATTTAGACCAAATGGACTTAAAAGACATATGTGGAATATTCCATCTAACAGCAGCAGAATGCACGTTCTTCTCAAGTGTATATAAAACAATCACCAGGATAGATCATATGTTAGGTCACAAAACAAGTCTTAAAAAATTTAAGAAGATAGAAATCATATCAAGTATATTTTCCAACCACAAAGGTATGAAACTAGAAAATGATAACAGGAAGAAAACTGGAAAATTCACAAGTATGTGGAATTTACACACTCCTAAACAACCAGTGGGTCAAAGAAGAAATCTAAAGAGAAATAAACAAATATTTTGAAACAAATGAAAGTGGAGACAATATACCAAAACTTATGGGATGCTGCAAAAGCACTTCTAAGAGGAGGTTTATAGTGATAAATGCCTATATTAAGAAAATAGAAGGATCTCAAATAAACAACATAACTTTACACTGAAAGGAGTGAGAAAAAGAAAGAAAAACTAAGGCCAAAATTAGCAGAAGAAAATAAATAACAAAGAGCAGAGCAGAAATAAATGAAATAGAAACCAAAAAAATAGAAAAGATCAATGAATTGAGTTGGTTTTTAGAAAAGGTAAACAAAATTCACAAACCATTAGCTAGACTAAGAAGAGAGGACTCAAATAAGTAAAATCATAAATGAAAGAGGAGACATCACAACTGATACCACAGAAGTACAAAGGATCATAAGAGAATACTGTGAACAATTATACACCAACAGATTGGATAATCTAGAAGAAATGGATAAATTTCTGAAAGCATACAACCTACCAAGACTGAAGCTTGAAGAAAGAGAAAAGGTGAACAGACCAATAGCAAGTAAGGAAATTGAATCAAAAATAAAAAATCTCTCAAGACAGAAAAGCTCAGGACCAGATGGCTTCACTAGTGAATTTTACCAAACAGTTAAAGAAGAACTAATATCAATTCTTCTCAAACTCTTCCAAAAACCTGAAGAGGAGGGAACACTCCTAAACTCATTTTATGAGGCCAGCATTGCCCAGATACCAAAGCCTGAAAAGGACACTACAAGAAAAGAAAACTACAGGCTAGTATCCCTGATGAACATAGATGCAAACATCTTCAACAAAATATCAGCAAATCAAATTCAGCAGCACATTAAAAGAATCATAAACCATGATCCACTGGGATTTATCCTTGGGATGGCTCCACATGCTCAAATCAATCAATGTGATAGTCTACTCTAACAAAATGAAGGATAAAAATCATATGATCTTCTCAAAGATGCTGAAAAAGCATTTGACAAAATTCAGAGTGCATTCATGATAAAAATTCTCAATAAATTAGGTATAGAAGGAATTTATCTCAACACAAAAATGGCCATATAAGACAAATCCATAGCTAACATCACATTCAATGGTGAAAAGCTGAAAGCTTTTTCTCTGAGATCAGAAAGAAGACAAGGTTGCTCAGATTTGCCACTTCTATTCAATGTAGTACTGAAAGTCCTAGACAGAGCTATTAGGCAAGAAAAAGAAATGAAGGCATCCAAAATGGAAAGGAAGAAGTAAAATTATTTCTGTTTGCAGTTGACATGATCATATATGTAGAAAACCCATAAAGACTCCACAAAAAAAGCTGTTAAACAAATTCAGTAAAGTTGAGGATACAAAATAAACATACAAAAATCAATTGCATTTCTATACACTAATAATGAACTATCTAAAAAAGAAACTAAGAAAAAAATCCCATTTGTAGTGGCATCAAAAAGAATAAAATTCTCAGGAATAAATTTAACCAGGAAGCGAAAGATCTGTACGCTGAAGACTATAAGATATTGATTAAAGAAATTGAAGAAGACAAACAAATGGAAAGATATACTGTGTCAATGAATTGTAAGATTTAATATTGTTAAGACTTCCATACCACCCAAAGCAATCTACAGATTCAATGCAATCCCTATCAAAATTCCAATGGCATTTTTCCATAAAATTGTTTGGAACTACAAGAGACCTCAAATAGCTAAAGCAGTCTTGATCAAGAAGAAAGATGGAGGCATCACACTTTCTGATTTCAAATAATATTACAAGGCTATAGTAATCAAAACAGTATGGTAGTGGCATAAAAACAGACCCATAGACCAATGAAACAAACTAGAGAGCCCAGAAATAAACTGACACGTATATAGTCAACTAATTTTCAACAAGAGTGCCAAGAATACAGAATGGGGAATTCTTCAATAAGTCTCTTACATAGGTGGTACTGGGAAAACTACATATCCACATTCAAATGAATGAAATTGGACCCTTATCCCATACCATACATGAAAATGAACCACAAAAGGCTTAAACTTAAGACCTGAAACTGTAACACTCCTTGAAGAAAACATAGGGGAAAAAGCTCCTTGACATTGGTTTTGGCAATGAATGTTTGGATTTGACATTAAAAGCATAGGCAACAAAAGTACAAATATACAACTGGGACTACATCAAACTAAAAGCTTCTGCACAACAGTGGAAACAACAATGTGAAAAGTCAACCTACGGAATGGGAGAAAATATTTGAAACCAAATATTTACAAGGAACTCATAGAACTCAATAGCAAAAAAAAACCAAAAAACAAAAAAAGGTAACCGGATTAAAAAATGGGCAAAGGACCTGAACAGACATCTTTCAAAGGAGACAAATAGCCACAGGTATATGAAAAGATGCTCAACATCACTAATCATCAGGGAGATGAAAATGAAAACTATAATAAGATATCACCTCACACATGTTAGGATGACTATTATCAAAAAGTTAAAAGATAACAAGCGTTGATGAGGATGTAGAGAAAAAGGAACCCTTGTGTGCTGTTGGTGGGAATATAAATTGATACAGTCATTACAGAGAACCTTATGGAGTTCCTCAAAAAATTAAAAATAGAACTACCAGTTTGATCCAGCAATCCTGCTTCTGGGTTATATCCAAAGAAAATAAAATCACTATCTCAAAGAGATATTTGCACTCCCATTTCATTGCAGCATTACTCACAATAGCCAAGATATGGCAACAGTCTAAATGTCTATTGACAGACGAATGGATAAAGAAAACATGGTATATAGGGGAATATTATTCAGCCAAAGAAGAAAATCCTGACATTTGTGACAGTGTGGATGAAACTGGAGGACATTAGGCTAAGTGAAATAAGCCAGACACAGAAAGACAAATACTGCAAGATCATTTATATGTGGAATCTGAAAAAAAAGTCAAACTCATAGAAATAGAGTAGAATAGAGGTTACCAGGGTTTAGAGAGTGGGGCAAAGGAAGAGATGTTGGTCAACGGGTACAAACTTTCAGTTCTAAGATGAATAAAGTCTGCAGACCTGATGTATAGGATGATGATTATAATTAATAATTTATTATATACTGAAATTTGCTAAGATAGTAGATCTTTAGAGTTCTAACTCTGCCACCAAAATGGGTAACTATATGGGTGGTGGATATGTTAATTATCTTGACTGCGGTAATCATTTCATAATATATGCACATATCAAAACATCACATTATAAAGTTTAAACATATATGATTTATATTTGTCAATCTTACCTAAATAAAGCTGGAAAGAAAAAACACCCAAAACTCAAAAAACTCCTCCATGCATAGTATGTTGCTGTGCATATAAATATATATGTATTTGGACAAATAGACTGTAAACTTTTTCTAATAAAAAACAAAAATTACGTTTAATCAATGGTCAAATTAGAAAATTTCTTCTTTGAGCCTTAGAGTTATGCTTATTTCATCAAACAAAAGTCACTAGAATATTTATTTCATTTTCCTAAAATAATTACAACTTCACAGATTTTGTCTCCATAAGGAGTCAGCAGTGTGGTAGCGTAGGACGTAATCTGGGCTTGTGGCTGAAGGTCCTGGTTTTGGCTGGGCTTTGACTAAGTAGCCTCAAAGGTCTCTCTGTTCTGGCTCCTGAGGCCAAGAACCTTCGCTTCTGTCCTCCAGGATGTGTGGGGAGGAAAATTAGCTCCCCAGAGACTAAAGGCTTTACTTGAGAAAGATTTTTTGGTCAAATACATTTTGAAGCTCTGAGTTAAACAGAATTGAACAACCTTCTTTTCAGAAACTTTAATATGCTTCAAAGCGGGCCAGATACAGTGTGTGGAGTTTCCCACAGTTCTATGATTGTGAAACATGGGCTACATGAGCTTTCTCTCAGAATAACGCCTTAAAGAACTCACTTCAGGGAGCATTATAAATAGAAATTCACAGATCTTGAAGGTTAGAAAACCATTTATGAACCAATAATTCTTTTTTCTTTTCAGAGGAAAGACAGTCTGTACACATCACCTTTTCTCATGAATGGAGAAAGATTATGATTCATTCTAACTTCATTTATGTAGTTGGTCATGGGGTTCTTTTTCATTACATCAAATGAAGTATTATAGACAATTTTGTCTAAAATCTCTTCTTTTAGGTCCTTCCCCAGGAATTCCATCACTTTTCTAATTTCACGTTTTGGATCCTGTCAGGGAGAGTAGAAGAAACATAGGAGATTTTTTCTAAGTTAAAAATATAACAATAGTCAAACCTTAGGGAATTAAGCATGGGAATAATGGTTAAAACATTTAAAACCAATCTTTTACAAGCTTCTTAGTTTATGCTTAAAAGTAATTCTGGGGCCGGCCCTGTGGCCGAGTGGTTAAGTTTGCGTGCTCTGCTTCTGTGGCCCAGGGTTTTGCAGGTTCAGATCCTGAGTGCGGACATGGCACTGCTCATCAGGCCGTGCTGAGGTGGCGTCCCACATGCCACAACCAGAAGGACCCACAGCTAGAATATACAACTATGTACTGGGGGGCTTTGGGGAGAAGAAGGAAAAAAAAGATTGGCAACAGATGTTAGCTCAGGGCCAATCTTTAAAAAAAAGTAGTTCTAACAAGTTATGCTTATTATTATATGTAGATTTATGAATGTCAAATCAATAAACATGCCAATTTAAAGTGCAATTATATTAAAACAATTCTGTTTTATCATGTGCTATAGCTGATGCTAAGGGGATGTGCTGACAAGTGTTTCAACTGGGAAGCTTATTATTTTACTTCACTGTTACAGGTCGCAGACGAAGTATTTGGGAGAAGAGGTGGCTGTCTTTCAAAATAAACAAGACACGTTCCCTCCTTGTGATTGGAGAAGTAATAGTGGAGCTCACGGGGCTCTGGCGTGGTACAGAGGGGCTGCGGCGCCTCCCTCTCTTGGCTTCGCTTTGATGTCTGCTGATTCTGGATTTGGGCTTATTTCTGACTCTGGGCCTGTTGGGGATACCTGTTTACAGATGGACCTCATGAGAGTCCCTTACACTCTGAGATGGCTTCCTGCCTCTTCTGGAAGTGAAGACAAGGGGTCCAGTTTGGTGTGGGTGTTGGCCTGTTTGGAGGTCTCCAGGCTGCCTCTTGCAGGTCTCCCCTCTTCTCACGCAGCTCTGACTCAAGTTTGAAAGTCCTTTCCAACCTGGTTGAATGTTCCCTGCGGGTCTCTCAAACAGGCACAAAGCCAGGGGAAGCAGGGGCTACACTGACACTCAGGAAAGCTGCAGAGAGCAAGGATGAACCGAAAAAGGGATCTTGACCTAAGCCAAACAGATGGAAAGAAATGCATGCTGTCTATCCGGAGGGGAAAGAGGAAAGAGAGGCTGTGGCTCATGAAGGACATGAGTTGGTTAGTGATCCACGTCATAAACCAAGGCTTGAAGAACCATGGACCAGCCAGGGCTACATTGTGCCATAAATTTATTTTATGTATAAACTTATGAGACAGACTTTGAGCCCGGGATTACACATGCAAAGGATGTTGCTAATGGGGAACTTTTATTTAAAATGACAAAACTAATATTTTAAGAAGGCAAATAAATCAAAGCAGTGCTATTCTCCCTAACTAATTCTTTCCTGTCCAGATTCCTAATTCTTTTCCTTGGAAGTCAGAGCAAATAATGGGGGAAGGTAGAGATCCTGGAAGAAGGAGCCTGGAGAGCTAGAGAGGGAGAAAGCTTGGAGCTCAAAAAGGAGATCTATTCCAAGCTTCTGGATGAAGCGAGAATTGACCATGGAGCTCAGTAAGCCCTGCAGAGAGGCCAGGCTGCCTCCTGTGCGGTGTGCTAAGTGCGGCACCGGAACTGTGTTTGGAATTTCTTACGCCACATGGCAAGGTGGATGGAGAAGTTTAAGCTGGCATGCAAAATATTTTACATAGATCAACTTTTACATGTTACTTTTCTTCATTTCTATCAGGGATCTGTAACTCTAAGAAAAAAATACTATAAAGTCAAGATTCAAGTATATTTCTTACTTTCATCATTTCTTCGTAGAAAAGATAGAGAATGGGGTGACTGTCTTTCTTCCTCCACCAGCCCTTCACGTGGTCATACCAGGACCCCCATACCACTGAAAGGAAGACACAAAATGCATTTGGGCCATGAGATGGGGTGAGTAGGAAAAGGCAGAGAAGAAAATGAGTTGTTTCCTCAGAATACAAATGGAAGGTGTGGTCACTGCTGCTCTAGAGCAGGAGGACTTACTTTTCACACCTCTTATATCCATTTTCTGGATGACTTGTCTTCCTTTTGGAAGCTGGCAAGATTTCTAGAGACTGCTGCATTTGAATCCCAGCTCTGACACAGCTGTGTGATCCTGGGCCAGTTACTTAACCTCTCTGAGCGTCAGGTTTTTTTAATCCTCATTTCTGAAAGAGAGTCAATAATAGTACCTACCTCATAAGGTAACATTAGGACATATTAATTTATTCCACAGAACCTACTGTGTGCTCAGCACTGTTCTAGGTACTGGGGAGTACACCGTGTAGGGGAAACACATGAGATAAATGTGAAGTATGTAGTGTACTAGATCCTAATGCATGCTTATGAGGAAAAATAAATCAGAAGGAGAGGGTAAGTGTTGGGTTTATGTAGGAGGTTGAAATGTTCATAGGCTGGCCAGAGAAGGGCTCCTTGAGAAGGCAATATTGAGCAAAACCCTGAAGAAAGAGAAGGAAAGTGCCCTCCTGGGTGGAAGGAACAGCAACGCGAAGCGCAGGGGCAGGAGGCGCCTGGCGTCTGAGGTATAGCAAGGAGGCCAATGAGAGTAGCACAGAATGAGAGAGGGGCAGAGGACTGGGAGGAAAACGTGAGAGGAAGGAGGCCCAACCCTGTGGGCCTTATGGGTTACAGTAAGGGCTCTGGCTTTCACTCTGAGTGAGATGGGACAGTGTTGGTGGGCTGTGAGCAGAAGACTGAGGTGGTCTGACTTCCCTTTTAACAGAATGCCCCTGATTTCTGTGTTGAGAATAGACTGTGGGTTGGCAAGGGCAGAAGCTGAGAGACAGGGCAGGGGCTCTTCATTTATCCAGGGAAGATATGATGGTAGCTTGGACCACGGTGGCAGAAGTGTTGAGGATTGGTGGGATTCTGAATGTATTTTGAAGGTAGGGTTGGCAGATTTGCTGATGGATTGGATGGGGTGTGCAAGACAGAAAGAGGCTCAAGATAAGTTCAAGATTTTGAACTGATCTGAGCAACTTAAAGGACGGAACCACACTTAACTGAGATGTGGAAGCCTGCAGGAGGAGCGGCTTTTGGAGGAAAGACGAAATTTGGATCTGGACACGTGAAGTCTGAGATGCCTTGCAGACATCAAAGTGGGAATGTCAGCAAGGCAACTGGGTCTATGCACCTGGAGCACAAGGCGGAGACTGGGAATAGAGGTGTAAATCTGGGAGTCATCAGCAGACAGATGACAATGAAGAGATGAGATGACTGAGATCGCCTGAGGAATGACTGTAGGTAAAGAGAAAGGAGCCAAGTGCAGGGGTCTGGGAGATAAAGAGAAACCAGCAAAGGAGGCTGAGAATTAGCAGTCGGAGAGGTATGAGGAACACGGGGTAGGGATGGTGTCCTGGGAGCCAGTGAGGAAGGCCTTTCCAAGAAGAGAGAGTAACTGACTGGGTTAGATGATGCCGTGGGTTAACTGAGACAAGGACTGAGGACTGGCCGTTGGGTGTAGTAATATGGAGGTTGCTGGTGACCTGGGCAAGTTTTGGTGGTGTGGTGGGGTGACAGTGGAGGAGAGAAATTGAGGATAACAAGTGTGAGTCAGTCTTTCAAGGCATTTGCAGTAAATGGAATGAAAGGAAGGGAGCAGTAGCTGGGGGTGGGGAAGGTAGCATCAATAGAGTGATTTTTCATTTCTCTTTTAAGATAAGAGAAGTAACAGCATGACCGAATGATCTGTGGCATATTAAAGCATTCGTCTGGTAGTACCTAGGACTAGTAAGTGTCTGCACATAGTAGCTGCTCAATTGAGTTTATCTAAATATTCATCAATGCTTTTCCTCCTCCTTCTATCACATTATCCCTTCTGACAAGTTTGCCTTTCCTATGCTCCGTTTGACAGAAAGCATCTGAAAGTCTCTCTAATGCTAGGTTGTCTGATTAAGAACACTTCACCCCTCCCACACCCACTGATAGTTTCCAATCGTTAGGGAACATCTGTTTAGATTTTGTCTCTCTTCTAGCATATGATGTAGTTAAAAGGTGATGACCTTTCCTGTTTTGTCTGAGACTGTGCCAGTTTTATCACCTAAACCCCAGTGTCTCAGGAATTCCCTCAGTCTGGGACAAGGTGGTATGGTTGGACACTCCAGATATAGGACCAATCCTCACTTTGGCAGAAAGTACTCAAGCTACTTCAGCTGGTTAAAATGTTCAGCATGGTGCCTGGTGCTGAGTAAGACCGTAATAAATAGAAGGAGATGCTGTTACTGTACTTCTGAGTTTCACCTACCCCATGTCTCATTCTGGTAGCCCTGAATCTATTTTGTCAGGAGTTCCCGTGTGTGTGTGTCTATGTGTGTAGAGGAACACCCTTCAAGGCTTTGACTTCCAAGCATCTCTCCACGGGTGTACAACTTATCTCATGCAGGACAGGGAGTTGGAACTACACTCTCAGCTCTGATTTAGAAACAGCCATTTATGTACCAGCCCTGACCCAGCTTCTCACAAACCCCGTGCTCTCAACTTGTTCAATCAGGTCACTTCCTTGTGGCTCACTCTTTGTCAAAAGGCATTCTGACCTCATTGTTAGGACATCCACAACAAAATTTATCAAAGGCATTAAACCAGTACAAATCCCTCAAGGTACAAATAGATTTTTCTCAAAATGTATCTCATATGGGGCAAATTGCAATAATAATTTTTGTCATTTTGGATTATGAAAATCAAATGGCAATTAAAGGTATCATAGTCCCATACTTGACTGCTGGACTGTTACTAATGGAAAGGAATACTTTATCAAATTTATTCACAATTATTTTAGAGGAATAGGACTTAAATATAGGAGGACTGTAGAGGGCAGTTATTTCTCCAGAGGACAATATAAACGATAGCAAAAAGAGTTTCAGTTATAAATTTTGAACTTGAATAATAAAGTAATTGAATGCAAATGTTTAGATTTTAACCACGCAAAGCTGCCAATTCAATTTCATACTGCAAACCAATTTGACATTATATTTATATTATACCTCCCAAAAGGTGTAACCTTGAAAAGGTTTGCTTAAATCGCTTTTTCTAACTTTTGAAATACCTTTTTATTATGAAAGTATACAGGAGTAGAGGGAATAGTATGTGAACTTCTATGAACCCATTACCCAGCTTCAATAATTTAATCACTTTTTGGTACTCTTTAGGCTTCTTTAGGAGAAGAGTTGAGGTATTAAAAGCTCTAGCGTGTTTGAGATTGAGAGAAACTTCAAGAAACTTGTAGTAACTCGGTTTTGATGCTGGAAGCATGATTAGCAAGGCCATGCATTTCTGCACATGATCATTTGTGATTGCAAAGTGTCATGGGCCACCATGTCACCAACTCATGGTGGTCCTGGTTGGAAAACTTGCATATGTACCCAATCTTTCTCTCCAGTTGAACATGTAGGCTATTGGAAAGATGTCAATATGGCAGCTAATCACACAGGGTTTGAGCTTGACTAGACCCGCCTATGTTCTAATTCTACTTCCTTCTCTTACCAGCAGGGTACTCATATGTCACTCAAACTCACTGAGCCTCAGTTTCATCACCTGTAAGTTATGGATGTTATTACCATGCTTTAAAGATTAAAGAAGTTAACGCATGTAAAATATTTAGCATAGGCTTAGAGTTGGAACCATCTCTTCTTATAGCCAGTTACAATACTCTTTTGACTTCATTTAGTGGATGTATTGTCGTTGGAAGCAGATCCACTGACCACTGATGACAGGTAGCCAGGGCCATGCCACATCTCTCAAGGACGTTGCCTCCAGTCCTTCCCCCACCAGACAATCAGATCTCCTTCTGTGGGTGAATTTTATTTCCCACAGAAGGAGAATTTTATGGGGAAGGCTTATCCTCTGCAGACGTAAGTGAAGACTGGTTCCTTCTACTTGGCTTACCTTTGCCTGCCAGGAATGTTTCAAAATACTCATCCCAGCTTCCTGGGTCAGGGAGTCCTTTGTTCATCCTTTGAAAATAGTAGTAGGACACCATGTTGTCCTTGGCATTCCTTGCCACATAGATTATCTAAAGTGATGAGAAGAAATGGAAGAGACAGAATATAAATGATAAAAGGAGTTAGAAATTAGGCATTCAATTTGCATCTGTGTTCACACAAACCAAATTGTAAAGGCTGTGAATACATCTTTGTTCTCTTCCACTCATCATCCAGCAGGCAGTATAATCTTGTAAACGTGCAAATCTGATCAGGTGGCTCCCCTGTATAAAACTTTTCAATATCTGTACATTGCTCTTAGGATGAAGTTAAAAATTCTTGTCCTGGTGTACAAGGCCCGGCATGATCTGGCCCTGGGCTAGCTCTCCAGTTTCCCCTGCTCATTGCCCACAGCCCACATTTACCCTCCCTCTTTCTGTAGTAGCACTTTCTTTTGTGGCTCTTTTCTAATGTTTCTGGCCATCCTTTTTTCAGTGCATCCTGTTCTGCCATTCCTCTCTTAAATCAGGACGTTTTAAACTGATGAACATCAAGAAAACTGTGTGTCTCTGTAAAATAATATGCAAAATTTTGTGTAGCTGTGCACTTGGTGAGAAGTGGAGATATGACTTCCTTTACGTTTGCAATGGGTTTTGTGATCACTAAAAGTTTAAAACTAATTTATGTGTTGGTTTTCTTTAGAGCTCTGCCTGGGTCCTACGTTTATTCTCGTTTTGTTAGATTTTCCTGTTTTTTTTTTTTTGCCATTTTCTTCTATTGCTGTAAATTTCACTTATTTATGACTCACAAATATGTTCCTAATACATGCCTCTCTCCTAAGTTATAGCCTTATCTGTCTCCACCTGAATGTTCTGCAGGCTTTTCAGATTCTATGGGCTCAAAATTCAATTAGGCTTCACACAAACTTTCTCTTCCTCCTTCATTGTCTCTTTCCATTAATGGTACCACCATCAACACAATTAAAATGACAAAATCATACTAGATGCTTATTTTTCCACCTCTTCCTGGCCAATCCTTGATCAAGTCCTGTAGATTCTGCACATTTGGAATTCATCTCCTTACAGCCTCTGCCTCAATTTGAATTTTCCTGGTTCTTTCCCTGACTGTTGCCATCATCTCCTCATTAATATCCTGCTTTCAGTCTTTCCCCAGTTCTGTTCACTCCTCCACACCACCATGTGTGGTGTGTGTAACTTACCTTACAGTTTTTCTCCCAGAAGGATGGAGGTAGTAGTTGCACTGGAAGATGAGTTTTCAGGGTCCTTGGGGAAGGCATTGCATTTGCCTGGTCAATACCTAAAACATTGTTCTGGCTTATTCTTTAATTTTTTAAAAGTTTTTATTTATTTTATTCTTTTGAGGAAGATTAGCCCTGAGCTAACATCTGCCACCAATTCACCTCTTTTTGCTGAGGAAGATTGGCCCGGAGCTAACATCCATGCTCATCTTCCTCTACTTTATATGTGGAACACCTGCCACAGCGTGGCTTGATAAGCTGTGCATAGGTCCACACCTGGGATCCGAACTGACGAACCCCGGGCCGCCAAAGTGGAGCACGCAAACTTAACTGCTCCACCACTGGGCCCTCCCCAAAAGGTTTTATTTTTTATGCAATTGATTTCGTCAGGTTTTTTTCACTTGTGGCTTCTGGGTTTTATGTCATGTTTAGCACTTTCTCATTCCTAAATGATAAAAAACATTCTTCCTTGTTTTCTTTTAGTCCTTTATATTTAATTTTGTATGATACAATCTTTGATACATTGGCCTTCACTTGGTGTCTAATTTACTATTGAGTCTTCCTCTCCGTTTCTCATCCCATTAACCTCCAGTAATTACAGCAGGGCCTCTCAGCATCAAGGGGTTGTCGACACAGATGCAAATGAGGACACTGAGACCACGTGCTAGGATTTAGGTTACACACTGATCATCTAGATGGTCCAGAACATGCCTACATTATATTTTTAAATTACCATTCAAATAAATAATAGTTAATAAATTGTTGTAGAGGTCTTGAGGACTTAAAAGGATGTCTCCATGGATGGCCTCTAAGGTCAAATCCAAATTACTTAGTGTAGTTTAGAATACTCTTCAAAATCTGTCCCTAGTTATTTTTAACTCCAATTTTTGCCACTTTTCCCCAGGCACCCTGGTGTGACACTGACTGAGCAGTTTTAAGAACGTGACACGTTAGGCTAGTTCAAAAAAAAAAAAAAAAGGAAAGACAATGAGCATTAGTTTGTTAATTCATTTTCCAAAGATGTGTTCATAAGTCACTTGTTTTCAGATTGGATTAGCATTGATTCCTGTAGAAGCAGCGTTATTAAAGTTGACCAGGTTTCCAAGCTGGTCCACTACAGTCTCTTTAACTCCATCCTATACCTCAGAGACATATACCTAGAGTAGTCCATACATATATATTGTGTGTATATATATACATATATATATATATGGCTTAGTGGTTAAGAGCATGGACTTTAGAAACAGAACTCCTGAGTTCAAACCTTGGCTCAGTTACCTATTAGTTGTAGACCTTGAGCAAATCATAACCTCTATGTCTCAGTTTGTTCATCTGTAACAGGGGTATAAAGAGCAGCTACCTCACAAGTGTGTTGTGAAGACTAAATGCATCAATACATGGAAAGTGTTTAGGATAATGCCTGCCACATGGTAAGTGCTATGAAAATCTTAGCTATGACTATATTATTTATTAGTTTTCCATGGAAAGTACATTATGAATTCTCACTCTGGACACTGGGGTCCTTAGTGCCAGGCATCCTTGACATGGGCACTGAGGTCTCACATGGCAAAGTACAGCCTCTGTTGGGGGAGGAGGAGTGGGCAGATATTCCTTGTCACTTGTAACTCATTGACACTTCATTTAATAGAGAGATAGTACCTCTGTATTGTTAAGAATTAGGGCTAATTAAGTTTTTAAGTGAACAGACCTACCAGGATTTGCACAAGAAAAGATAACTTTCATCCAGCATTTAGATTTGGGACCAAAAGGAGTTTCTTTTTTTCAGCGTGTGGTAGACTTTCAGACTCTCAACTCCCAAATTGTCCATCTTTCTGAAGATTATGATTTTTTAAATTGGAGTCTTACCAGAGCATGTTGGTTTTACCCACTCCAGGAAAGGCTGTCGAAGTTGAATGGGAGCCCG
This sequence comes from Equus quagga, assembly GCF_021613505.1. NCBI lineage: Eukaryota > Metazoa > Chordata > Mammalia > Perissodactyla > Equidae > Equus > Equus quagga. Next base: position 50,412,904 of record NC_060271.1, read on the forward strand.
CCTGCTCTTCTTAATGTCTCCATCGTTCTGTATCAGATCGACAATTTCCTGTGTCCAAGTGGTTCCTGAAAGAAAGCAGAACAAAGAACCGAGGAACTGATTATTGATTTTCTGAAGCTCACAATTTAGAAACATCTGATGCTATAAAAAGAATTAATTTGTCTATCAATATCTCACTTATGTTATTTACTACGTTGAATTGAAATAAACTATTAAGATGGTCTTTTCCTCACCGGAAAGCTTAAGGGAAGAACCGGGACATTCATTTTTAAACTCTAATGATGTACTTTTAAAAATCTGAATATGCATTAATATTTCTAGAAAATGATAGTACAAATAATTATTATATATAGCTATAGGGGTTAATTTAAAAAAAAATCTCCATTTGAGGAAAATCACAGAAATTCCCAAATACTCGCTTCAATTATTAAACCCTGGCTGCTAATCAATAATCTTATTTCCCCTCTCTGGTTACTTTTTTTAGAATCATGAAATTCATCCATTGCCGATAATGTGAAAAGGAAGGAAAAATAAGGATCCCAAGTAATCCACAAACTGGAAAAAATCTAGATTGAATGGATTCCTTTTTAAAAGGCAGAAATTTCATGTAATATTAAATTGTGACTTCTACAAGAGGGTTGAATTAGTTTTAAATGGAAAAATAACCTTTGCTACATTTGGGGATAATGCTTGTTTCTCTCTGAGGCCTCATCTATGGTCTCCTTCCTGATTCTGGGGGTTCTCTCAGCCCTGAGCACCCTTGGCCTCTGCAGTGTTTACCCTTCCAGGACGTTTCTCCCCATTTGGCTTCTGAGACACTTGGCAGAGCTGGTCTTGTGTCTCTGGGAGGAAGCCTGGTTTGGATGTGTGTGGGGCTGTGGAATCATAGGGACTTTAATCCTATCTCTGGGAAGTAAGAGTGGGGCGGTTTTGGATAAATTATGTAAATCCACCCAGCATCAATTATTCTCCTGTGGTTTTGAGAATTAGAAGAGAAAACAGACAGAACCCAGCTTACAGTAGGCACTAAATAAATAAGTGTCTTAATTTTTTGACTGTGTTGGTGCTAATATACCTGGAGGGCCAGAGCCAGTACATAGGAGATGATCTTGCTCAGGTAACCCCTGGGGAGGAAGGTGCTATTCTTGTCATGGTGCCCTCATGCCAGTTTCCCATGATCCTGGCTCCCCCTTCCCTAGCACCTTGATGGTGGTCCCTGGGTGCTGTCCCATGGCTCCCCTTCTAGATTATTCTCTGGTACCACATCTACTCAGCTCTTAATAGGTTCCCACTCTTCACTGAAACTAATTTCTCCTTCTGCTCTCCTGGAATCAGAATTAGCTTCATCCTTGAGCCTTTTGTTACCTCCTGGTCAGTTTATCATCCTAACTCCATAGCATTTGATTCTGCCCAATCCAGGCTGCTTTGGGAACAGTAGAGAGTCCTTCTCCGCATAGTCTGGCTCTGTTTCCTTTCCTGGACTCTGAGGGTGGCTGAGCTTCTCAAAGGAAGTCATGTGTGCCCTCTACCTGCAGACTCTACTTACGGACTTAGTTTTGCTGTTGTAAATGCTGTAAGCATCTCAGGAAAAATAGGCTCCCTTGGTGCTTGGTCCAGGCCACACAAGGGCTTCTGCTGGACTTCCTTGCCTCACATTCCAGACTGGTCCTGCAACCCAGCCTGTTGACAGGGTCCCTCACACCATGACTTGCACTCACCAGTAACTACCCTCTCTAGCCCCAGGAGAGCTGAATCCCACTAGCCCGTGCTCTTAGAGTCATCATTGCTGCCTGACTTCCAGTGAAATCTGATAGCTGCCCTCCAATGGACTCTACCTGCTTGCTGGCATCTTCCGAGATATGGATGTTGACCTGAAAAGAATCTCAGCAAGCCATGACATGGCTCAGGCAAGCAGTGTCTGGAATTATGCCCTACAGCCATATATGGAGGATTGTAAAGGGTTTAGGATGTGTTGCTCACATTTTCCTTCTGAACAGAAGTGTTTATTCTCCCAGCTTCTGGGGCTGCTGCTGGCAGATAGCCCCCAGTTATTCATCCCTCTCCAGGATCAAGGTCACGCCCCTTTCCTAGGCAGCTTGCATCCAGTGACTGGCTGACAGTGTTCCTCTCTCCCCAGCTGGGATGGCACCAACTCTGAAGGAACATCTCGGCTTCAGAACATCCCAGGGGGTTGGGATGAGGCTTTTTTGGGGACTCAGTTGAATGTCAACTTCTCCCGCTGCTCAATCCCTCTTCCTTCTCTTCCCTTCCAGAGTGATCCCAACAGCACTCCCCATTAAACATTTCACACACTTATTTCCGAGTTGGAGTCTGCCTCCCAGGGCACCTGACCTCTGACATGGACAGAAAAGGGGCTGATTTGGGAGAGATTTAGGATTATGATAGGTTGACTTAGGTAAGCCAGGTAAGTAGCAGATGGGAGCCTGGAACCTCATGTGACCTTATTTGGAGTTGGGGGTCTTTACAGAAGAAATAAAGTTACAATGATGTCATTAGGGCAGGCCCAAATCTAATAAGACTGGTATCCTTATGAAACGAGGAAATTTGGAGACAGGTATGTATACGGGGAGAACGCTGTGTGAACATGCAAATGGTCATCTGCAAACCAAATAGAGGTCTGGAACGAATCCTTCCCTCACAGCTCTCAGAAGGAAGCAACCCTGACGACCCTTGATTTCTGACTTCCAGCCTCCAAAACCATGAGACGGTACATTTCTGTTGTTTAAGCTGCCCAGTGTGTGGAACTTTGTAGTAGGCCTAGCAGACTTGCACCCTCCCTTCATAATAATCCCAGTAGTTCAGAGTTTCTTCACTGTGCAGTACTTCCCCCTTATCTGTGGTTTGACTTTTTGCGGTTTCAGTTACCCATTCTCAACCATGGTCTGAAAATATTAAAAGGAAAATTCCAGAAATAAACAATTCATAAGTTTTAAACTGAGTGACGCTTTGAGGAGCAATGATGGAATCTCATGCCATCCTGTTGCCAGGTATGTGAGTTATCCCTTTGTCCAGCGTGTCCATGCGGTGTATACCACCTAGCATTAGTCACTAAGTGGCTGTCTTGGTTATCAGATTGACTGTCAAGGCATTGCAGTGCTCGTGTTCAAGTCACCCTTATTTTACTTAGTAATGGCCCCAAAGCACAAGACCAGTGATGCTGGAAATTTGGATATGCCAAAGAGAAGCTGTAAAGTACATCCTTTAAGTGAAAAGGTGAAAGTTCTTGACTTAATAAGGAAAGAAAAAACTCAAATGCTGAGGTTGCTAAGATCTATGGTAACTATTATTACAGTATATTGTTATAGTGATTTTGTTTTATTGTTATTTTTGGTAATCTCTTACTTGCCTAATTTACAAATTAAACTTTATTGTAGGTAGGTATATATAGGAAAAAACAAAGTATGTATTGAGTTTGGTAGTATCTTTAGGCGTCCACTGGGGGTCTTGGAATGTATCTCCCGTGGATAAGGGGAGACTACTCTATTTCCCTCCATCTAAATTAGGACCCACCAATATTCTCTCATTACGCCCTCTATGTTTCCTTCTTAGCCCTCATCACATGTTGTAACCAAAGATCTGTGTAATGCTTTGGCTAATGGTATAATGTCCTTTTCCATTTACTGGATTGTAAATGCATGCAGGGTGGAGATAATGAACATTTTCTCTATCACTATGTCTGGTGCTAGTCTCTGGTATTTAAAAGATTCTTGGTAAATTGTTGAATGAAAGAAAAAAATGACTAGGATAAGTGTTTTGACCTGAGGAAATTGCTTTGGCTAGTTATATATTTTAAATAAATCAAGTACTCTATCTCATAAAAAACCTTTATAGTTTTATAGAGAAATTTCAGTTCCTTTGCCATTCTACCTGATTTATAGGCAAGAACATTGCCTTCCTCCACTCTTAAACTTTACCATATTGTCCTAAAAATAGCCGACACATGCTCTGACTTGCATTCCCCCTTCTCACGTCTCTTTACGTACCTGCTTTGGGATAGGAAGCAATGACCAGATCATCAGGCTTGGCCTGGAAGTTCCAGACTTTATCCCAGATGTTGCATATGTTCTTTTCTAGCATAATCCCATCTACTTGGGAAACTTCTCCTGGGGGTAGCAAGGCCCAATCTAACTCCCTTGTCTCCTCCACCTTATCCTTAGCCATTGTCTCCATCTTGGTCTTGGGCACCAGCAGGAGAAAGTGAAAAGCAAGTGAAAGTTAGGATTCACATAGGTTTATATACTCAGTGCTTTGGGCACAGAGCTCTAGTCATTTGTTCCAGGTATGTATGGTCAGACAAATGAAGGCAATTTGCATGGCTTTGTACATTCTGAACTGTACTGGAACTGGAGCAAGATCCTTAACACCATGCCAGAATAGGCCTTCCTTAAAGCAAGGTTCTGGCGGGGCCCCATCCTGATGCTGCCAAAAGGAAGAATAGTGGGAAGGCAGCTCAGCTAGGGTGACTGCCCAAGTCCAGAAGGTCATTTCCTGGTCCTGTGGATGCCCACTAATACGGGAACTCGAGAGGGGTCCCTGAAGGAATGTCTGGAGCAAGTATCCAAGAACCACCTTCTTGCCTCCCTCTCTCCTGGAGTTAGTGATCTGTGTTCTGAGCTTGGTCATCCATGGAGATTCAGAGAAACGTCTTCCCCAGGCTGAGCAGAACTGAGCTTCTGTTAACGTGTCACGTGTTAGAGGCACATGTCGGTGTCACCAGTGGGGACAGTTCAGCTTGGAATTCCATCACAACTTCCAAGACTGAATTAGAAAGTTACTTAATTCTCAAACTCTGTTCTTTTCTGTAAATGAGAGGTTAGACTGTAATATTTCAGGACTATTATCAGATAGAGTTTTTTTAAGTCAAACGTAATTAACATACAGTAAAACACACAAACTTTGTTTACATCTTAATGTATTTTTACTTATACATACACCCCTGTAACCACCACCTAGATCAAGAAATAGGAACACTTCCATCACCTCAGAAAGTCCCTTCTGCCGCTTCCCAGTCAATGTCTCACTACCAACCCATGCCCAAGACAAGCACTGTGCTGACTTTTATTGTCACGGATAAGTACTGCTTATTCTTGAACGTCATATTAATGGCATCACACATTATGTACTCCTTCATGTCTGGCTTCCTTCTTTCGACGTGGTGGTTTTGAAATTCATTGATATGGTTGCAAGTGTGAGTAGTTCCTTATTTCTATTGCAGTACACTAGATCACTAAATAAATACACAATTTGTTTATCCACTCTTCTTTTGATGGACATATAGGTTGATTCCAGTTTTTGGTGATTATGAATAAAGCTTCTATGAGATTTTTGTACTTTTTTGTGTGGACATACGTGCTCATTTCTCTCGGGTGTAAGCCTAGGATCTGAACTTCTGAGTCATGGAAATGTTTACCTTGAGCAGGAACAAACAGTTTCCCAATCCACACTTAAGGACACAGCTTAATGATGTCAAAAGAGCCACCTGACCATCTGTCTGAATGACTTCCAAAAGTTTCTTCTAACTCTGAGATTCTTTCCCTCCAGTAAAGTGGGAGGAATGGCAACCTTTTATTTATCTCCCTTAGTTGCTGGCTCGGGTGGTGTTTGCCCTGTAAGATTGTACGTTTCACTCACTTTGAAGTGAATCCAGCATTGTCCCTGTGTCACTATGTCAGAGAGTCAGGCTTCTCCAGGCGTCACTTCTGCCAGAATTTCTCTCAGTCTCAAGATTGACCACCCTAAGCAAGGAGATTCTTCTCTCTGTCACCTTAAAGGGATTTTAGAGCCCGTACTGTTCATCCATGTTCTAGTATGTGTCCTCTGGCATGCTGGGTATTGGCATTAATCACAAAATTCAAACAAACCATTATAAAGGTCATTGGGAAATGGTTGTTTCTCTACTTTATCCACCATTGCTACAGCTGTTTCCCTGACAGTCCTCACATGTGCTGCAGGATCTTCTTCAGAGAAGACTTGCCACCTGGGATCCTGGGGCAGAAGGCAGAGAGGAAGAATTTGCTAACTATATTATAGTCGATTTCTTCTTCTTCTTCTTTTCTTTTTTGGTGAGGAAGATTAGCCCTGAGCTAACATCTGTTACCAATCTTCCTCTTTTTGCTTGAGGAAGATTGTTGCTGAGCTAACATCTGTACCAACCTTCCTTTATATTTTGTATATGGGACACCACCACAGCATGGTTTGACTGGCAGTGTATATGTTTTTGCCCGGGATCCAAACCCATGGACTCTGGGCGCCAAAGTAGAGCCCATGAGCTTAACCACTATGCCACTGGGCTGGCCCTGATTACTTCTTTTTTTCAGATAAGTCTAGATATTTCCCAAGTTTTCTTTCTTTTTTTTTTTTTACGTGAGGTATGTATACTAGTTTGAACCATCTGAAATTGCCATTTTTGAGATTTAAAAAGGTCAGATCTTGGCTGTCCTTGTTTTTAAGTTACTAACTCTCAGATCCAAGTCCACCACTCTGGTTTCCTTTGAGATGTGGGAGGCTGGAACTCTACAATCCATGTTTCTGCTTGGCCAGCTGGCCCCTCTGAGTGTCCGCCCATAGAGAGAGTGAGAGACAAGAGTAAGAACATGGGTTTGCTCCCTTCTGTGAGCAGGATGCCAGAGATGTTTCTTCCCTCCACTGTGGCAGTTCCTTTCTGTAGCAGCGGCTGAACAGTTTGCAGTTTTCTCACTACTTGCAGAACCAGCCTCATCGAGGCCTTAGAGACATACACCAGGCCTGGTGTGCTCCCTCCCCAGAGCCTGGAGTTTCTCCGCCAAGATTTTAAGTAATTTTAGTCATTCTGAAGTTGCTGCCTTCGTGATACTTGAGTAGTTTTTCTTTGTTTTTTTTTTTTTTTGCCAATTTCAAATAATTTAACCTAATAATTACTGGCATATCTGAATTTAATAGGACATCATAAATATAATGGTCGCTCTGAGTAGTCTAGAGTTTTACCTCCCTCTTTAGGGTTCTGTGTGGAAGGTCAGAGAAGTGCCAGCCATTTTCCTCCTATAGTCTTCACTGACTCTCTCATTCTGTGCACTTTGAAGCAATCCTTCCTGTCTCCCACAGTCCCTGAAAGACAACAAACTCATACTTGAGAGATGGGGTGGGAAGTCTATTCAAAAAGCTTTCTCCTTGAAGTGAAATTTTAGAAATAACTAAAAACTACTGCTTTTTATTACAGATATGCATCACCATCTATTTTCTTTCAAAGAGTAGTATTTTGAGAAAATCTCAGAATTATTGGTAGCATAGTGATAGTTAAAAATTAAATGACAATATTAAATATTCTTTTCCAAAATACTGGTTATGTAAGAGTATTGTTCTCAGCGAAGTTCATGATGGCTGGAAAGTACCTTTTCTCACAAATGGGTAGATGGAGTGGTCCATGACATAAGAAGACAACATCGTGTAGTTGGTCATTGGGTTTTTCTTCATGCTTTCAAATGAAGTGTACTGAACAATCCTTGACAATCTCTTCATCTAGCTTCTTACTCAAAACTTGTACTTTCTTTTGAATTTCATGTTCTGGGTTCTGTGTAGGGGTGGAGGGAGTTGGGGGGAAGGACAACAAGTAATCCTTAGGGGATTTTTGGCGAGAAAATCAAGGAAAGCAAGGAAACAAAATATGGGAGAAATTCTTTCACTTCACTCCATCTCAGTATTTGTGATATTGTTGGTCTTGGTCACCTAAAGAAAAACAAGGTTTTCTTTATCTTTAACTTCAGGGGTATCATGTCCTGTTGATTTCTCTCTCTCTGTTTCTTCTGCTTTTCTGAGCAGTCAACCATCTTTACTGTAACTTCCCTTTCAGAAACATATAGTGACTTCCAGTATCTGGGGTTTTTACCCATCCCCTCTTTCCCCTACTCTGACAGGTCCCTGTCCCTCAACTATTACCCCATCCTTGGTCCCTGTCCGAGACACAGACCCCAATTCTTTTCCTTATAGTTTCACTGGCCAGCTCCTGCTCTGACCTTTCCCAACCCTGTATTTTTCTCATTGCTGCAGAATTTTCTTCGCCCTTGAATCTGTACTAGATGCCCCTTTGTCAGAAAGATATTTGACTAACCCCACCTGGAATATTCTCTTAGCTTATGGGTAAGTCCTTGCATATTTATTTTAGCTTCTAGGAAGGGTAAATGCTATGAATAATACAAGCCATAGAGGAGGATGACTTTAACATCTGAATTTTTGAAATTGGAGGAAATAAAGCAGTGAGATCATCTAGGTAGGTATTTTTATAATGAAGTATGGATAATCCAATTCTTAGGCAATATTTTTTTGCACCAAAGATTGACAAAACATTTCCCCAGGAAAATGAACAAAACAACTAGTTGTTTTTGAGCCAAGTAGAGCACCAGTTGGAGAAAAAACTATTTTATGCGAATGGCAGGTACTTTGAGGTAATAATCTTACATGGATCTGATAAAGCAAGAAGCAAATCATCTCTGGGAACAAAGTGAGGGTAAAGGCAATTTGAGAGCCAAAGAGGCTGTAGAAGTTGGTTGCATAATTCTTGTTTCCAAGAACCTTTCAGACAGAGAGAGAAAACTGTTCATCTTGGACTTCCAAAGGCCATCAGGGTCCAGGAGTCCTTCTCTGGTTCCTGCCCCATGGCACAAGGCAGTGTATGTGGATATTCCATCCTGGAAGTTTCCTTGCTTTGCTAATATGTAGGCAGTGAATGAAGAGGTGCATTGTCTATCCTCCTTCATTTCCTCGTAGAAGAAGTAGAGAATTTGATGATGCTTGTTTTTCTTCTTCCGTCGTTGTTTTACATGCTCATATCAGTAACCCACACACATTGAAAGAAAGAGAAGGTATGAGTGGGCTTACTTGCCTAAGAGATGGTACATGAAGGCTCCCGAGGCTGGGGCTGAGTTTCAAGGGGAGGAGTTTGGTGAAGCTGAAATCAGAGCTAGGTTAATTCATCTGCTTTCCTCTCACTGTAGAGTAGACATCACTTCATAGGACCCCATGGGATCCACTCACCCTCCCCTTCGCAGATGCTTCAAAGTACTGATTCTATGTTCTGGAGCTGGCAGGGACATGGTCATCTTCTGGAAGTAATAGTAAGACACCGTGTTGTCCTTGCCACATAGATTATCTGAAATAGTGGGTGAAACAAGGGCGAGAGAAAGAAAATCTTATTTGTGTCATCACTAGTCTGCAAATGAAAGAACGTTCCCACAGGGAGCTGTGAATGCATGAGGCCTCTAGCAGAATTCAAGGAGCAACTTGGTTCAGGAAATATTTTGTTTTCTTTTTTGAAAAATTATTGGATTAAATTCATATTGGTTTATAACATAATGTAATTTCAGGTGTACATTATTGTATATCAGTTTCTGTATAGACTGCGTTGTGCTCACCACCAGTAGTTTAGTTTTTATCCATCACCATACATATGTGTCCATTTACCCCTTTCGCCCTCCCCTCACCCCTTCCCCTCTGGTAACCACTAATCAGTTCTCCTTATCCATATGTTTATCTTCCACATATGAGTGAAATTGTATGGTGTTTGTCTTTATCTGTCTGGCTTATTTCGTATGATCTAATACCTTCGAGGTCCATCCATATTGTTGCAAATGGGATGATTTTGAATTTTTTAATGGCTGAATAGTATTTCGTTGTGTATATATACTAAATCTTCTTTATTCATTCATCAGTTGATTGCCACTTGGGTTTCTTCCGCGTCTTGGCTATTATGAATAGAGGGTTGGATAAATATCTTTGTATTGTTGATTTTGTGTTCTTTGGATAAATATCCAGTAGTGGGGTAGTTGGGTCATATAGTATTGCTATATTTAACTTTTTGAGAAATCTCCATACCGTTTTCCGTAATGGCTCCAACAGTTTTCATTCCCACCAGCAGTGTACGAGGGGTCCCTTTTCCCTACATCCTCTCCGACACCTGTTATTACTTGTTAATTTTAGCCATTCAGATAGGTGTGAAGTGATATCTCATTGCAGTTTTTTTTTTTTAAGATTGGCATCTGAGCTAACATCTGTTTCCAATCTTCTTTTTTTTTTTTTCTTTTTCTCCCCAAAGCCCCCCAGTACATAGTTGTACATTCTAGATGTAGGTCCTTCTGGTTGTGCTGTGTGGGATGCCGCCTCAGCATGCCCTGATGAGCGGTGCCATATCTGCGCCCAGGATCCAAACCAGAGAAATCCTGGGCCACCAAAGTGGAGCATACAAACTTAACTGCTCAGCCCCAGTGCCGAGCCCTCTTGTAGTTTTGATTTGCATTTTCCTAATAATTAGTGGTGTTGTACATCTTTTCATGTGTCTGTTGACCATCTGTATATCTTCTTTGGAAAAATGTCGGTTCATATCCTCTGCCCGTTTTTTGATCAGGTTGTTTATTTTTATGTTGTTGACTTGTATGTGTTCTTTATATATTTTGGAAATTAACCCCTTGTTGGATATATGATTTGCAAATATTTTCTCTCAGTTGGTGGGTTGTCTTTTCATTTTGTTTGTGGTTTCCTTTGCCTTGTAGAAGCTTTTTAGTCTGATGTAGGCCTATTTGTTTATTTTTTCTTTTGCTTCCCTTGCCTGAGTAGACATGGTATTTGAGAAGATGCTGCTAAGATTTTTGCATCTAGGTTCATTAACAATATTGGCCTGTAATTTTCCTTCTTTGTGTTGTCCTTGTCTAGTTTTGGTATCATGGTAATGTTGGCCTCATAGAATAAGTTAGGAAGCAATCCATCTTCTTCAATTTTTTGGAATAGTTTGAAAAGGATAGGTATTAACTCTTCTTTGAATATTTGGTAGAAGTCTACAGAGAAGCCATTGGTCCTGGACTTTTGTGTTTTGGGAAGTTTTTGATTACTGTTTTCATCTCTTTACTTGTGATTTGTCTACTCAGATTCTCTATTTCTTCTTGATGCAGTTTTGGGAGGTTTTATGAGTTGAAGAATTTATGCATTTCTAGTAGGTTATCCAAGTTTTTGGCATACGGTTTTTCGTAGCATTCTGTTAAATTCTTCGTATTTCTGTGGTACCTGTTATAATTTCTCCTCTCTCATTTTTAATCTTGTTTATTTGTATCTTCTCTCCCTTTTTTTTAGTGAGTCTGGCTAAAGGTTTGTCAATGTTTATGTCTTCTCAAAGAACCAGCTCTTAGTTTCATCAATTTTTTCTATTGTTTTTTAAATCTCTATTTCATTTATTTCTGCTCTAATTTTTATAATTCCCTCCTTCTGCCAACTTTGGGCTTTGTTCTTCTTTTTCTAGTTCTGTTTGGTGTCGTTTAAGAGTACTTATTTGAGATTCTTCTTGTTTGTTGAGGTAGGCCTGGATTGCTATATATTTCCCTCTTACTACTGCTTTTGCTGCATCTCATAAGAGTTGGTAGGTTGTGTTTTCATTTTCATTTGTCTCCAGATATTTTTTGATTTATCCTTTGATTTCTTCATTGATTTTATCGTTATTCAGTAGCATGTTGTTTAGTCTCCACATATTTGTGCTTTTCCCAGCTTTTTTCTTATAGTTGACTTCTGGTTTCATAGCATTGTGTTTAGAAAAGATTCTTGATATGATTTAAATTTTCTTAAATTTATTGAGACTTGCCTTGTTTCCCAACATATGGTATGTCTTTGATAATGTTCCCCGTGCACTTGAGAAAAATGTATATTCTTCTGTTTTTGGATGGAATTTTCTATTTATATCTATCAAGTCCATCTTGTCTAGTGTTTTGCTTAAGGCCAGTATTTCCTTGTTGACTTTCTGTTTGGATATCTATCCATTCATGTAAATCGGATGTTGAGGTCCCCTACTGTTATTGTGTTGCTGTCAGCTCCTCCCTTTAGATCTGTTAACAGTTGCTTTATATATTTTGGTGTTCCTGTGTGAGGTGCATATATATTCATAAGTGTTATGTCCTTTTGGTGAAATGTCTCTTTTATTATTATATACTGTCTCTCTTTATCTTTAATTGTGTTTTTTATCTTGATTTCTGCTTTGTCTGACAAGTATAGCAACACCTGCTTTCTTTTTCTTGCCATTTGCTTGGAGTATCATCTTCCGTCCTTTCACTCTGAGCCTATGTTTGTCTTTAGAGCTCAGATGTGTTTCTTGGAGGCAGCCTATTATTGGGTCTTGTTTTTTAATCCATCCAACCACTCTTTGTCTTTTGATTGGTGAATTCAATCCATTTATATTTACAGTGATTATTGATATATGAGGGTTAATTCTGCCATTTCATCTTGTTTTCCAGTTGTTCTATATTTCCATTGTTTTTTTTTCCTTTGTACTTCTGACTGCCATTTCAGTTTAGTGATTTTCTGTGATGGTTTTCTCTTTATTTATGATTTGTGGCTCTGCTGTGATTTTTCATTTATTCGTTACCATGAATTTGTATGAATTTGTATAAAAGATCTCATAGGTGAGATATTCCATTTTCTGATAGCATCTTATCTCCATTAGCCTATGCAGGTTCAAACCCTTTCCTCTTCCCTTTCTGTTTTTGTCATCACAAATTATTTTTGTTTTGTGTTTGTGATTATATTGAAGTGTTTATAGTTATTTTTGATGCTTTCCTTCACTTTATCTTTTAGGTTATAATTAAGTGTTTGCTAACCTGTTTTGATAGACAACTGCAACTTTCTGATTTTGTCTATCTATTTACCTCCTTGCTCACAGCTTTGTGAACCTTTTCCTTTTTGTTTCTGGTAGAAGGGCTTCCTTCATCATTTCTTGTAAGGCAGGTCTATTGGGGATGAACTCTCTCAGCTTTTGTTTATCTGGGAAAGCTTTTACTTCTCCATCATACCTGAAGGATAGTTTCACTGATAGAGTATTCTTGGCTGAAAGTTTTCGTGTTTCAGTATTTTGAATATATCATTCCATTCTCTCCTAGTCTGTAGTATTTCTGCTGAGAAATCTGCTGAAAGCCTGTTAGGGTTTCCTTTGTAGGTTATTTTCCTCTGCCTAGCTGCCCTTAATATCTTTTCCTTGTCATTGACTTTTGCCAGTTTTAATATATTCATTGGAGAAGGTCTATTTGCATTGATGTAATTAGGAGTTCTATTGGCTTCCTGTACTTGTAAGTCCAGTTTCTTCCTCACATTTGGGCTCCTTCCCCAGCTATTATTTCTTTGAACAACTCTCTGCTCCTTTCTCCCTCACTTCTCCTTCTTGAATACCTATAGTCTTTATGTTACTTTTCATAATTGAGTTGGATATTTCTCGAAGAATTTTTTCATTTTAAAAAAACTTAGTTCTCTCTCCTCCTCCACCTGAAGCAATTCTATATTTCTATCCTCTAAGTCACTAATTCTGTCTTCCATAACATCAGCTCTATTTTTTATTGTTTCTAGACTATTTTTAATCTCATTAATTGTGTTCTTCATATCCAGAATTTTTGTATAATTTTTTTTAAAGGCTTCAATCTCTTTGGTGAAGTATTCCTTCTGTTCGTTAATTTTGTTTTTGAGTTCATTGAACTGTCTTTCTGAGTTTTCTTGTAACTCACTGAGTTTCTTTATGACAACTATTTTGAATTCTCCATCATTTAGGTTATAAACTGTGAATTCAGGATTGGTTCCTGGAGACTTGTCATTTTACTTCTGCTCTGAAGTGTTGCTTGAAATTCTTCGTGGTATTTGATGAATTGATCCTTTGCCAGTGAATTGTGGTAGTATCAGGTCAGATTCCATCTGCTACAGCTAGTGGTTGGGGGCGGGGAAGGAGCTGTGTTTTCTGATCCTGCCCCATCTGCTGATAGTTGTGCAGGAAGGGCTGCTCTGCATTTGTGTGGGCTGTCCATAGCTGCACAGCAATTTTTGATTATGACAGAATCTAGGTTGTGGCTTAGGGAATGGGGTTGTGAAACAGAGTGTAGGTGAAGGCCTTTAAAGCAGATGAGGTCAAGGATAAGTTGTGTAAAGTGCCCACAGGAGCAGTGAAATACGGATGACATGGGGGCCATGGTGGAATTGACAGTGTAGAGGGAAACTCTGAGCTAGCTAGTGCTGGTGCCACTTTAAAGGATAAGGCCAGATAGATTTTGTGACCTCCTGATCTGTGGACATTGGGGGTACATATCTAGAGCCTTTGTAACCTTAAAGGTCATCTGTGATCACAGAGATTTGCTCAGGAGTTTAATTCACAAACAAGATGGAGGAAAGGGTCATTTCTGGGGCTTCCTTGCAACACTGAGTTTGGGAAGGCCCCACAGCTCTAGACCAACTCCCCTATCCTGCCTCCATCTCTGGCCTGCTCAGGGGACCTCTAATTAGGGACCTACTGGGTCTAGGACTACAAACTCTCTGGTCATTGCCAACATTCCAATTTGTCTTTGTGGGTCGCAGAACCTATGAACGTGGTCTGATGGCCAATGGTATGGTTCCTTGGACTCCTAATTAATGATAATAGCCACCACAGAACAGCTCACATGTCCATGCTATCAGGCCACGTGGCTCTTCACAGGGGTAAGAAGACCTTAGGGCTGCTCTTCCCACTTCATCTCTTGCTTATATTTTGATATCCTTTCACATGGGCTCATGATAAATTTGCAAAAGAGTTTCTACTATTGGTTGTTTCTATTTCATCACCTTTTCCATTAAGTGAAGAAAAGACTGGTTTCTCCAGAAGCCATGGGAATAATTTCTGAGGGCTGTGAAAGTTCCTGTGACTCAGACCCCTGAGTACTGTGAATTAACATTGCACTGGGATCTTGTGGTTTCCTAATGGTCAAGAGGTTTTAAATTCCATCAGACTGATTTGCTATGGAGTATAATTAGCCAGCAGCATGGTACCAAAAACCATCCCTGAGACTTCTTTAAAAGACCTGATAACAACTGGCAATAAGTACAGGAAACTTCACAAATTTGAACTAGTGGAGAAGGATGAAATGCAAGTTAAAGGACAAGCCTAATTTCAGAGTTACTTCAAAGCAATAATGATATTAATTGCCTCTCATGAGTTAGGATAACTGCTAATTAATCTTTCCAAGAAGAGGTCTTAAGAAATTTGACTTAATAAAGTCTAAGTGGTCTTGACAAATAGCAGCAGGGCATTGCTATGCACATCATAGATTATCAGTAAACATATGGAGACATTGATTTGTGTAGGAATAATGAGCATACGAGTACTTCAATATCATTTAATCTTGTAAGTTGTAACCATGTTAAACATTCCTTCTGAAATCTTTTTTATACAATTAATAGTCTAGCAAGACATTTTTCTTAGCTGTTACAAAAACAATCAAGCTCAGCCTGAATTTCCACAAACTCAGAATCGTTCAAATTAAATGGGCTATTTAATTTTCATAGAACAGCACATATTTTTTCTTTCTGCTTCTTACCTTGCAGTTTTTTTCCTGTATGGATGGCAGCATCAATTGGATGATGACTTTTAATGATCTGTGGGAAGGCATTGCATTAGTCTTTTCCAAACCTGTAAATTAATTTTGACTTTATATGATGTTTAAGAAATCTAATTTGAATATGTTTCTACTTAGGCACTTTTTTTTCTTGCTGAATGATGAAGGAGAATATTCTGTCCCTTTCTGCTTTGACCCCGGCCATGTCCTGGGTGCTGCAGTCATGGAGAGATGCTCCTTTCTAATAGCCTACCCTTCACAGTCTGTGCTCTGACCACAGTTTATTCCACTTTCCTCTTGTCTTCCAGACACATCACTCCCATCAGTTCCTTTCATCACCACTCTTTCTCCCAATCTGTCACTGCTTTCTGCCTGTGCTTTGTCGTCACTCTTCCCAGATACTGTCTTCCATCATTGAAACTACTCTTCCCAATGCCCTCAGTGCCCTTGCTTGTTAGTCGTTCCATTTCATCATGTGCCTGGATCAATATTAATCAAAGTTCTCTGCTTCCATAAGAGGGCCTTTTCCTCAATCTATATGCTCTCCCTGGTCAGTCTCAGCCCTTCTCACTTCTTGGCCATGGTCTGCTGACTTTCCTATTACTTCGTGAGTCCAGCTCTCTCCTTGGAGTGCCATCTTCACTAACAGGTTCCACAGGCACCTCCTAATCTCCTAAAGAAGACTAAACCCACCATCCTCCCAGACGTTCAAGCCCAGGGACCTGGGTAACATCTTCCACACTCCATATTCTGCAATTACCAAGTCCTTAGTCATTGTTTACTGTAACCCTTTCTCCATTTGTATTGAAACTTCTCCAAGTCCAGGACATACTACCTTCAGGCTGGAGTTGGGCAACCACCACCAACTTGGTCTCTGGACTTTCCTTGCCAGTCTCCAGCCATCGCCCTACTACTGCCTGAGTGCCCTTTCTAAATTGCAGATCTGATTCTGTCATCATTGGTGAAAATTTTTTGCTGTTTCTACTGCCCTCATGAAAAGTCCAAAACTGGAGTCAGTCACAGATCTGTGCCAAAGACACCACACATCTGGCCTCAGCCATGCATGTGATCATTACGAACACATCAGGCCTCAGGCCACTGTTGAGCGTTTTCTGCTTGACCATCCCGTGGTGCTGAACTTGCAGCTTCCTGAACAAGTTTAGGAAAGTTTACTTCCAGAGGTACTCATCTTGCTCCTGAGTAGGAATAGATGCTGCTGCCTGACTCTGTGTGTGTTTGTAACTGTGTGTGTGCCCATGTGTATGTGTGCATGTGCATACACGCATGCATGCGTGTATATGTGCACACATGTTCACACACATGCACATGTATGTATGTGTATGAGTGTGTGCATGTGTACATGTGTGAGAGTGTTGTACATGTGTGCATATGTGTATGTGTGCATGTGTGTATATGTGTGAGTGTGTATATGTGCACATGTGCCAGTGCTTTGATGTTTTGGGTGAATTTTGTTAGGACTAGTCAGGCTGCTGCTTCCTCTGCCATGGGAAATAACCAAGAGAATGGAGGTGACGTGCATGTGAGCACTAACCCTAGATGTGAAGGTGCACATGTGAGAAGGCTTAGCTCTTAGATGTGTTCTTTGACTTCCCACACCTGCCTCCCTATCTTCCTGAACAATTTTACACAACTGCTTTAGGATTTGTGGCAATGATAAGATCATGGAGCCTAGCCTGGAAGTCCCAGATTTTATCCCAAAAGGCATATGTGGCTGTGGTTAACAAAATTCCCTCCACCTCATCCATTTTGGGGTGCTGAGGTTGACCTTTCCTCTCTGGATCCATTGGAAATGGTGTTTTGAAATAAAACAAAAGAACACAAAAAAGACAGGGCAAACTTTTTTATTTCAGTTGTTGCAGGTTGTCTCAGTAGAGATTTTCAGAAATGGAGCTATGAAAGAGTGTGCAAACTTGTCTGATTTGGGGAAGATTCTAGCTGCTGGCCCACTGGAGAGCAGTGGTTGTGGTTGGTTGAACTTGCAGTGCTGATGACTGCAGCCTTGGCACTGTGATTTCTATTTGACCTCACTGTGACAAGTGCAGGGGAGCACTATCAGTACACTAATTCGGCCCGCTCTGAACAGGTGACCTGAGAACATATCTCACTGTGCCTTGTCCGAGCTGTATTCCGACTGTCTCCATAACTGGATGAAAGGGCCTGAAACAACTTACATTGGTCATGTGGGGTTTCCTTTTCTCTTTTCCTTCCCACTCCCCACCCCTTCTTCTTTGTTATAAACCAATCTTCAGTAGTACCTTGCACAGTTATACCATGGTATTCTTTTCTTGAATATCTATTTAAGTATTCTCTTGTCAGGGGAACAGGAAATGCTTGTGCCTAAAGGTGCGCTACATTTCCCAGGTGTTTTTAGTACGCTCATTTCAAGGTTAGCTAGCTTGTACTTTGACTATGGGAAGAGGAGTGGGAAAGGTGTGGTTGGGAAAAGAGGCAAGAGACGGTAGGGCCTTTTTGGTGCTGAATGGCCTGTGCACAGGCCAGCCTCTGTTCTGGCCCCTCCAACGATGCCACTGACCAGGCAGAACAGAGAAAACTACCCAAGTGACTTGCTACAGACACCCAACAACCTGACTAACATCATCCTGGTCTTTGGAGGCTGTGACTCACAGCAACCTGCTCAAGCAAGTTTTTTTTTTTTTTTTAAGATTTTATTATTTCCTTTTTCTCCCCAAAGCCCCCCGGTACATAGTTGTATATTCTTCGTTGTGGGTTCTTCTAGTTGTGGCATGTGGGACGCTGCCTCAGCGTGGTCTGATGAGCAGTGCCATGTCCGCACCCAGGATTCGAACCAACGAAACACTGGGCTGCCTGCAGCGGAGCGCGCGAACTTAACCACTCGGCCACGGGGCCAGCCCCAGCTCAAGCAAGTTTTGTCCTGTGTCAGCCACTGAGACCTTGACGAAGTTGTATCCCTTGGGTTAGACGTATTGCTGAATACGAAAAGCAGTCCTGACAAAGAGCTGTTAACTATCTCAGACCACAGCTTCCTTTTCATGGAGATCTGTGACTGTCATATATCACCTACTGTTCTGAAGCTTGATAATCCAGATCTTCCCTTTTTCTTTTTTCTCTTCTCATTAGTCTTTGGTAGTATTTAGCATAGTAAGTACTAGAGAAATGTTTGTGCAATTAAAATGAAAAAGATACTCTACAAGGAACTGCGTCCTACAAATCAGTGTTAGAGTTCATCTTCCACTTTTGTAAACAGTGTGCTAGAGGCTAAAGGAGGAGCTCGGCTTCCTGCCTGACCCCTGAAAGCTCCATGCCCACAGCTGCTCCTTGGCCCTTTCAACTGGACAGTACTGTGGCCCTCTGCCCCTACCCCGACTCACATCCTGTCTCTACGCTCCACCCACCCACAGTGGACATGTTGAAGTGCTAGTCTGAGTATATCACGTTCTGGCTTAGAGTCTTTGGTGGCTTCTCACTGCTCTTAGGATAAAGACCAACATCCTTTGCATGACTGTCAAGGCCCTGGTCACTCACCCCACCTCTCTCTCTCCAACCTCATTTTGTCTGTTGTCCCTTGAGCTCACTGCATTTCCCTCACAGCCCTTCCTTCTGGGTCTCAAACAGGCAGCACACGCCTCCACCAAGAGCCTCTTCCTGTAGCTCCCTCTCTCTGTCTGTCCTCTTCTCCTGGTTACACTAATGTATGCTTCAGCACCCAGGAAGGGCCACTTCTTCTCAGGGAAGCTGATCCCTCAAGTCCCAATCACAGTTTATGTGCTATGTACTCTGAAAGGACTGTGGCCTTCCCTTGTGGCACTTGCCTTAACTGGTGACTATGTGTGTGAGTCCTTACTTTCCTGATGTTTGTCTCACTCACTGGACAGCAAAATCTGTGGGAAAAGGGCTTGTTCACCACTGTATCACCAGCATTCACACAGTGCTGGACACATAGTTGGTGTTCAGTCATGAATGAATGAATGAATGAATGAATGAATGATGGCTGTAACTGTGTCTAGGAAGAAAGAAACATCTTAAAATCGTTCCTTTTTGGCTATTAACACATACTAGCATGTGGGGGAGAGGGTATGCCACTTCTCAGCTTGGCTTGTTGCTTAAATACTGAATCCCCTGGGGATGGTTTTATTTCTCGTTTTTCTGCTCTCTGTTTGATCACTCCCTGACCGAGCAGGGTGAGAGCAGGCCATGTTGCAAAACACTGTGTTTTACCAGCAGGGCAGCTGTTCATCCTTGACCTTGTTTATACCGTGTCCTAGTAAGCCCCATGTAGCCTTGCAGCATTAGCCTTCAAAACTCTTTGATGTACTAAAACTCAAAGTTGGTCTGTTTAGTTCCCAGCTAGTGAGAGGAAAGGAAAGAGTTCAAACAAGCAAATAAACCACAAACAAACCATACGCAGTTTGTGAGTTGGGACCAGAACTGACCCTGGGGCAAATCATTGTTCTTAACTGCTTCCCTCAGGTATACCATAAAATTCTTTCGGTATTAATTATAAAGAGAAACAAATAATAATAAAGGTCAGTAAAGAAATGTAGTCAGTGAAACTTCTTTAAATTCAACTTTGTATATAGACTCATTACAGTAAAAAAAGTCAGAATGAGTCAATTTTAACAAAACTAAAATGTCTATAAAAAATACAATTGAGACAATTACTAAAGCATACCACTGATGTAGTGTTTCATTTTCTTAATTCATTCTTGAATTTTAAAACAAATGATTAATAATTAGAAAAGAAAGTACATTTCAGTTGTAAAGATATTCAAAATCAGTGAGCGATTTCCTGTATGAACAAAACTTTGCACTGAATAAACAAAGGTTTTATACCCTGCAGATTACACTTTTAAATTTCACTATTTTAAATTCTAAATACAAACAAAAACTCCCAGGACTTACATAGAATGACAGAATTGAAGAGACTCGAGTTCTGCTTCTTTGTCTCTACAATCATTGTGCTATCAATTGTTTATTCTGAATCTATCACTGTTTGAATGCAGGATTATTCATATAATAGGGACAAAAGTGCACCTGACGTGAGCTTGAAGGATTCTGAACTGTTATGAATGTACCCTGATAAAGAAGCAGGTGTAGCTGCACACCTGTGTCAGAGTTATAGCGGCCTGGGGTTCTGTGAATTAACATCTATAAGAAGGTGAAGAAGACAGAACCAAAAAGCAAAAATGTACAATCTAAAATTACAATCTATGGGGAATACAGACAACTTTTTTACAAAATAAAAAGGTGCTAATTTGAAGCTTTCATATATATGATTAAAACTCAGTAGTAACCAAGCAATTGTTTAGAATTTAGGCCAATAGAAGGTTCTTTTTTTGTTCCTGAGAGGAATATTTTATCACTGACATTGTTTAGAATTTCCAGAGGAAGGTGATAATAAAAATCAGTCAGAATTTTAGTTGGCTTAACACACCCTCTAATTTCCTCTCCCCAGGTGAATTGCTCCTGCTTCCCTGAGCTTTGGAATGCTAGTAGTTGGGATTAAAAGTTGGGAATTTGTGATGTGAAATGTGCCTGCCTTTCTGAAGTCATTCATCATGCATTTACTTGCTCATTCAACAAGTACTTACTGGACATATATTATGTGCCAGGCACTGCACTAGATACTAGGGGTAAAGGTTGAATAAGATATGGAACTGAACACAAAACGATTTACTGTCTAGTGGGGAAATAGACAAGTAAATTGACAAGTAAATACAGAGCAACAGGGCTACAGCTGGGGATAAGGTGGGAAGACGGTGAAAAGGGTGCCAGCTTGGTTACAGGGGCTCCCCTGAGGGCACGGAATTGAAGGAGAGACTCAGTTATCTCCAAGCCTGACAACCACGCCTGCCGACTTACTGATGCTGCTCCCTGTCTCCTATTCTCTGCTTTTACCAGGATACAACTTGGACTTCCAAAAGGCTACCCTTGAGCTTTATGTTTTCTATACAACCTAGCACCATGTCTCCTTGAATTGGGTTTTGGTCTTCTGGCATTTCCCCTCTGTGCTCTTCCCTTTTTTTCTCCACCACCAGGCAAGGCCCTCAGACCAGGTGTCCTCGGGGCTGGCTGCACCAGCACTGCCCTCAAAGTGTCCCTTCCCATAACAGTCAGGTGGAACCCCAGGACCTAGTATGCCTAGAGTTCCTTGAATGGCCAGTGCAGACGTTAGAAATTTCATATTATTAATCTAGATATAACCTAATATAGCATGCTTATACTCAAGGTATTATTATATCATAGACTAGAAAACTAGGATATGCTTTCCAGAATAACAGAGGTTTGAAAAAATCCTTGCAGTATTCAAGTCTTGTATTTTACTTAGTTTATTAAGCCATCCTATTTCTTACTTTGGAAAGAATGATTGAGAAAATAAGCATTAAACATGGTCTTTTTAAAAAACTAAGTTGGTACATACTGTTAATAATCACAGAGATAGTTGGTACCACAATCATATACATTTACAATATGCTTTCAGAGATTCTTTTGGCTAGGGTTGAAGGATTGAAGATAGCATCTGCATTCTTGTCATCACCTTTTTATTTACGTCTTACTCAGAGTTCCATGCAGAAGTTTATTGAGATTCCTTCCATCTTTTGCCTATAGATTTCATCAAATCTCTCATTCTGAGTTACAGTGAAGTGGTTTTTCCAATCCCCGACAGTTCCTAGAAGAAGAAAGCCCAGAAAGGAGTGTCATTCTCTGATTCAGAGTTTTGTTGGCCTGAGGAAAGAATTGGGGTGACTGTCAACATGCCTGCCTTACCCAACTTCCCCTTCAATGGATACCCATCCACCTGCAGCTCTCTGCTCTGAGAAGCTGCCCTATGGTGCTATATGCAGGTGAATGGCCTCTTAAATTGGGTGGACAATTGACCCAAAGGAGCTAGTGATTTGGCCCCCTCTGTGGTATATTCACATAATGGACTACTAAACAGAAATGAAAAAGAAAGGATCATTGACACACAGCCACATGGAGGAATCTCAAAACATTACATTGAACAAAAGACACCAGACACAACAAAGTGCATACTGTATGATTTCATTTATATGAAATCTAAGAGCAGGGAGAATCAATCTGTAGTGACAGAAATTACAACAGTGGTTGTCTAGGGGTAGAGTTTGACTGGAAAGGGGTATGACAGGGAACTTTCTGGGGTGAGGAAAATGTCTGGTATCTTGATTGGAGTGCTGGTTATTGGGTGTATACATTTTATCAAAACTTGATCTGTACACTTAAGAGCTGTGCATTTTTGTATATAAATAAGATCTTAATAAAAAAGCCTTTTGGGAATAATATGAATGAGATATGATTTTTTACTAAGCAGTAACTATTAAAATAATTTTAGAGCCAGCCCTGATGGCCCAGTGGTCAAATTTCGGTGCTCACTGCTTCGGCAGCTGGGGTTTGCTTCCCCGTTGTGAAACCGCACCACCTGTCTGTCAGTTGCCGTGCTGTGGTGGTGGCTCACAGAGAGGAGCTAGGATGACCAGTGTGATATTCCACGATGAGGGAGTTGATAATGCAGGTGAGAACCTGTATGCACTAAGCACCCTTTTCTTGAACAACTTACAAGTAGGATACCCCTTGTACTGGGGCTTTGGGAAGAAAAAAAATGAGGAAGATTGGCAACAGATGCTAGCTCAGGGTGAATCTTCCCCTAGAAAAGAAAAAATAAGTCTAAAAAGGGGAAATAGTATTTGTCCCACCAATGCTTCTTCTGGAAAATTATGCAACAGAAATAAAAGCATCAGGACATAAGAACATATGCCCAAAGATGGTCACTCTAGCATTATTCATAAAGACAAAAAAATTGAAAATGACAATAATTGTAGTGCCTATCACTAGGGGAATAGTTGAATAAATTATGATGTATCCATACTTTGGTACAACACGAGCCCTCTAAAAATAGTGAGCTACATGGACCTACATGTCTGGCCCGGGAGGGATGTCTGATATTCTGGTGAGCAAAGTGTATAGCTTGACCACATTTTGGGTTTTAGGGAGCAAGCTTTCGTCATAGTATATATCTTTGTTATGTGCAAACCTGAGGGAAGGAGAGTGTATAGAAAGATGAGTATGTGTGGTTCTGAAGAAGGGCTACTTGCCAAATCATCACTAGGAATTATCTGATGAGATAAGAGTGGAATTCTTTGCTTTGTTTCGGTAGCGTGGGAGCCTGTTGTAGGTTGGAAAATACCACAATATAAATTCAATCATGTGTTAAAAAGAAAAAAAAAGAAGAAAAGAAGCTGCAAAGCAGTATGTACACCACAGTTCCACCATTGTGAAAAAGAAAACTATGTGTTTATAAAACAGAGAAGGAGGGGACTTCTATACTGTTAGTGGTTACTTCTGAGGAGCAGGGTTTTGGTGAAGAGAACTTTTTTTGTGCATAATTCTGTATTGATGTAGTTTTTTACAATGACATGTATTACTTTTTAAACTAAAAAGTAATAAAGCTTTCTTTTCCTTAAAAAATATTAGCTGGGCCAATTAGAATTCCTCTTTTGGGAACTGCAGCTAAGAAATGTTAAGAGAATGAGGCAGTTCTCAGCAGTAGTTGTAGTTAAAAACCATGGTGGAGAGTAGGTCTGGGCCATGGTCAAGACAAGTTATGAGCAGAAACTGAGTCAGGAAAGCTATAAAGTAGGAAAAAGGTATAATGGGGTAGAGACAGGAGTCTGGTCAGTGTAGAAAGGCACTCATAATAGACACGTAGAAAGCAGCTGAGTCCTGTCAGTGGGAAAGCGTTAGAGTAGAGAACCATAACCTCCTGCTGCTGAGGCTCCGACCCTTAGATCCAGGGAGCCCTGTGAGGTCTGGACCAAGAATGGCTCCCGCTCTTAATTGTCTATGAGCCTACATTTCCCTTGCTTCTCCATGTGAATCCTCATAACAAGCCCCTTGTATGGGGGCTAGCTAGAGGGACTCTCTGCTCCTTGCAACCAAATACCCCAGAGAGCTCTCTTCTATAGCAAGATTAAATCCTCAACCTTATTAGCAGCAGATATTATGAACAGTCTAAATGCGTTGTCTTGAAATTAATAAAACCTAACATCTCGCTAAGAGGCAGGCAGGTTGTTACTAGACAAACTGGGTATTTGATTTATACTTATATTTACATATTATTTGAGGCCCCACAAACCTTTTCTCATGAAGGTGGAAATGGACTGGTCCAGAATAAATTTGGGAACTGTAGAACGATTTGTCATGGGATTTTCTTTCATTTTCTCAAATGACGTCTCCTGGACAATTTTATCTAGCACTGTTTCATCCAAACTCTTTCCCATGAACTGCACCACCTTCTGAATTTCACACTTCGGGTCCTGTGGCGAAGATAACATTACATTGGACCGCAAGAAGGTATCACAAGTACACACTTAAATTCTTCAGGATGTCCCTCCCAGAAGCACCTGAAACAGCTTGGGATTTCTCTGTACCTGGGTCTGAAGTGGTTCTTCAGAAGGGCCTTTACTCACCCTCTTCATGTCCTCATAGAAGAGGAAGAGAACCTGGTATCTGTCTTTTATCTCCCACCATCCTTTCACATGGTCGAACCAGGAACCCCAACCCACTGTAACAGACACAGGAAACAGAACCGTCTATACAGGGATCATACAAAACCTTCCGATAGGAATTTTATTTACCTGAAGTGTGTTGGAAAGAGAAAAAAACAAATTGTGGATCAGATATAACCTAGGAGTGCTGATCTGTTTGATTTTGAGGGTAAGGTGGAATGAGACGGGCTTGGGATAATTTATCCTAACATGCTACCTAAAGCGGCTTCACATTTGTTATTCGTAATCACATATGCCATCTTATTGGGATAGAGATACCCTTTGGAGTGAGGGTGACTCTGCAGGTCAGGTGATTCAAACCAGGTGGGAGCTGTTTGCTAGGGCTGTGGGTATTCACTATGAGAGTAACCAGCCTGTTCCGCCCAGTCCCAGTCTGTGGTATGACACGTCTAAGGAGGCACACAACATTCTAGGGAGTCGAAATGTTATGTGTGATTCCTAGGTGACCCTAGCTGGAGTGGGAATGCAAATGTGTGAAGGATTATCCTTTACCTTTTCCACTGATGAAGGTTTCAAAATACTCTTCCCAGGTACCAGGGTCGGGAAGCACTTGATTCATCCTTTGGAAATGGTAGTAGGAAACCATACAGCCTTTGGCATTTCGAGCTACATAAAGGAACTTTGGGGTCAGAAGAGGAGTGGGTGAAAAGAAGGTACAAAAAGTGAATTTTCACAGAATTCATTTAGGCTGATCCACCCTGAGGTGGTTGCACACACCCTGTTCAGGTCTGCTGTGCAGCAATTCGACTTGGCCTTGCGACCTCCCTCTCTTCTGGCTGTCCCTGCTTCTCTGCCAATTCTGCTCTCTATTCCTAACTCACTCCTATGAAGTAGCCTGACTTCTCATGTCCCCATGGTGTCAGAGTCTAATCTTTCTCTAGAAACTATGACCTGAAGCAGGAAGCTTCACGATTTAAGAGTTTGGGCCATGGTGAAAGAAAATAGCAATTTTTCTTTCTGGCCTCATTGACTCTACTATTTTCATCTCTAATCACTTCAACTCTTCCTCTACTAAGCATCCCATTAGGTTTCATTTTGATCACAACCCTGTATCCTTCCACTCTCCCAGTCTTTCATTTTAACCAAATCTGACCTTTTATCTCATTGTGACTTCTAGGTACTTAACTCACATTCGAACAGCATCAATCTCAAAGTGGCCTTATTGACTAGCTGTCTTAGATCCACGACTAGCCATTTTAATGCTATGCTGATTTTTTACCCTAAAATGGTGCTTCTCAGTTTGGAATGATTTTGCCTGCTAGGGGTGGACATTTGGTAATGTCTGGAGATATTTTTGGTTGTCACAACTGGGGGTGGCAGTGCTACTGGCATCTAAGAAGTAGAGGCCGGGGATACTGCTCAACATTCTACAATGCACAGGACAGTACCCAGCCCCATCCCCAAGAAAGAATTATCTGGCCCAAAATGTCAATAGCATTCTATTAACCATGTCTTTTATTTTCTGTATTCTGATCCTTTGACTTCTTGGGGTCTTTTTGGTGCTGGATGAACTGCCCCTCCTAGGGTTAGCCAGTTCCTAGAGAGAGTAAACAGCTCACCATCAACCTCACTTTTCACATGCAAACTAACCAATCCAGAGCCCACACCTCAAACACATCCCTTCTTGGGCTCTCACACATTGAGCCACTGTCTAGCTGCTCTAATCACCCCAGGGCCAGGACCAGACGACAATCCCTATGCCCCAGAGCCCACTGAAATCATTCAACCTACCCAATCCTAAACCTGCTGAGCTGTCTCACCCATTTCTTCCTTCAGAAACCGCAATAAAAGCTCTCGCCCGCGTTTTACCCTCACTCCCTCTGCCTCCTGACCAGCCCTGGTGCTTCTGCATGTGGGGATTTTAAAATCCACATGAATTCTTAAATTTTTAAACTTCCGGTTGGCTTTCACTTCATTGCTTCTTGATAATCATTTTATTAATCTCTTCTTTGCTTCCTCTCATATATCTCAGCTCCAACCACAAGACTCCTTTCTTTCCTGTCTCCTCAAAACTTCATCCCATCTCTCTCTCCAAGTTCACTAACTCTCTCTTTAGCTGTATCTCTTCTGCACTTTACCTATTCTTGAGTTTTTAAATTAAATAACTGTATATTTTTTCTGTTATAGAAATCCTGTTTATTTAATAAATTTAGTAAAAAATTCTGTTTTAAAAAATAGTATCTTATTACTTTATTTTTAATTCAATCTTTCATTTCCTTATGCAACTTAGACATTTTTCTTTTGTTTCCATATCTGCTAAGTTTATCATCTGACGCTCTTGAGGTCTAACTCTGCTCTCTTTCTGCAGATACTCTCTCATGGTAGCTTGTTCCTTTGTGTATTTTGTAACGTGAGATGGAAAGCTCAAGTGGGAAAACTGTCAGGCCCAAGGTGAAGCTATGGCCCTCCAGAGAGAATCTGTATTTGCTTCTGTCAGGCGTCCTGGAGACACTGGCAATGGAGACCACCTTATGCTAAGTTCTTAGCTTGCAGTTTCTTGGACAATGCGAGAAGTACTAATTTGATCCTCAAACCCTTGAGAAAGGAGGCTTGTGGCTACAGGTTCTTTTTTTTTATTGGTAATAAAATGAGTATTTCTTTTATTCTTTTTTTAAATTGAGGTAACATTGGACTATAACATTATATAAATTTCAGGTGTACATCACTATATTTTGAATTCTGTAGATTACATCATGTTCACAACCCAAAGACTAATTACCATCCATCACCATACACATGTGCCTAATCACCCCTTTTACCCCCCTCCCTGCCCCATTCCCCTCTGGTAACCACCAACCCAATCTCTGTCTCTATGTTGTTTTTATCTTCTATTTATGAGTGAGATCATATGGTATTTGACTTTCTCCCTCTGACTTATTTCACTTAGCATAATACCCTCAAGGTCAATCCGTGTTGTCACAAATGGCTGGATTTCATCATTTCTTATGGCTGAGTAGTATTCCATTGTGTATGTATACCACATCTTCTTCATCCATTCGTCCCTTGATGGGCACCTATGTTGCTTCCAAGTCTTGGCTATTGTGTATAATGCTGCAATGAACATAGGGGTGCGTATATCTTTATGCATTTGTGTTTTCATGTTCTTTGGATAAATACTCAGCAGTGGAAGAACTGGATAGTATGGTAGTTCTATTCTTAATTTTTTGAGGAAACTCCATACTTTCTTCCATAGTGACTGCAGCAGTTTGCATTCCCACCAGCCGTGTATGAGGGTTCCCTTTCCCCCACATCCTCTCCAACACTTGTTATTTCTTGTCTTGTTAATTATAGCCATTCTGATGGGTGTGAGGTGATATCTCATTGTAGTTTTGATTTGCATTTCCCTAAGAATTAATGATGTTGAACATCTTTTTATGTGGCTGTTGGTCATCTGGATATCTTCTTTGGAAAAATATCTGTTCAGATCTTTTGCCCATTTTTAAATTGTGTGGTTAGTTTTTTGTTGTTGAGATGTATGAGTTCTTTACATATTTTGGATAGTAACCCCTTATCAGATATATGGTTTGCAAATATCTTCTTCCAATTGTTAGATTGTCTTTTTGTTTTGTTGATGGTTTCCTTTGCTGTGCAGAAGCTTTTTAGTTTGATATAGTCCCATTTGTTTATTTTTTCTATTGTTTCTCTTGTTTGGTCAGACATGGTACTTGAAAATATACTGCTAACACTGATGTGAAAGAGTCTACTGCCTATGTTTTCTTCTAGAAGTTTTATGGTTTCAGGTGTTACCTTCAAGTTTAATCCATTTTGAGTTAATTTTTGTGTATGCTGTAAGATAGTAATCTACTTTCATTCTTTCGCATGTGACTGTACAGTTTTCCCACCATTTATTGAAGAGACTTTCCTTTCTCCATTGTATGGTCTTAGCTCCCTTGTCAAAAATTAATGTTCATAGATGTGTGGGTTTATTTCTCAATTCTCAGTTCTGTTCCATTGATCTGTGTGTCTATTTTTGTGCTAGAACTGTACTGTTTTGATTACTTTGTAGTATACTTTGAAATCAGGGAGTGTGATGCCTCCAGTTTTGTTCTTCTTTCTCAGGATTTCTTTGTTATTTTTATTTTTATTTATTTTATTTATTTGTTATTGAGGTCTTTTGTAGTTACATATACATTTTAGGATTCTTTGTTCTATTTCTGTGAAAAATGTCATTGGCACTTTGATAGGGGTTGCAATGAATCTGTAGATTACATTAGGAAGTATGGACATTTCACTATGTTAATTCTTCCAATCTAAGAGTATGGAATATCTTTCTATCTCATTGTGTCTTTTTCAACTTCTTTCAACAATGTTTTACAGTTTTCAGTGTACTGGTCTTTCACCTCTTGTTTATATTTGTTTCTAGGTATTTTATTCTTTTTATTGCAATTGTAAATGGGATTGTATTCTAACTTCTCTTTCTGCTACTTTGTTGTTAGTGTATAGAAACACAACTGAGTTTTGCATGTTGATTTTGTATCCTGCAACTCTACCATATTCACTTATTATTTCTAAAAATTTTGGTGGATTCTTTTTGGTTTTCTTTATGTAAAACCATGTCAGTGCAAATAGTGACAGTTTTACATCTTCCTTCCAATTTGGATCCCTTTTATTTCTTTTTCTTGCTTGATGACTCTGGCTAGTACTTCCAATACTATGTTAAATAAAAGTGGTGAAAGTGGCATCCTTATCTGGGTTCCTGTTCATAGAGGGATACCTTTCAGTTTTTCTCTGTGGAGTATGATATTAGCTGTGGGTTTGTCATATATGGCCATTTTTATGTTGAGGTACCTTCCTTCTATACCTATTTTATTCCAAGTTTTAATCATAAATGGATGCTATATCTTCTCAAATGCTTTCTCTGCATCTATTGAGATGATCACGTGATTTTTATTCTTCATTTTGTTAATGTGATTGTATTGCGTTGATTGATTTGCGGATGTTGAACCATTCCTGCATCCCTGGAATGAAACCCAGTTGATCATGGTGTATGATCTTTTTAACGTATTGTTGTATTATATTTGCTAGTATTTTATTGAGGACTTTTATATTGATGTTCTTCAGTGATATCAGCCTATAATTTTCTATTTTTGTGTTGTTCTTGTCTGGGTTTGGTATCAGGGTAATGTTGGCCTTATAGAATGAGTTAGGAAACCTCCCCTCCCCTTCAATTTTTTGAAAGAGTTTGAGAAGTATAGGTATAATTAGGACTTAATGCCTTTTTTGAATGTTTGGTGGAATTCACCAGGGAAGCCATCTGGTCCTGGACTTTTATTTTTGGGGAGATTTTTGATTACTATTTCAATCTCCTTACTGGTGATTGGTCTATTCAGATTTTCTATTCCTTCTTGATTCAGTTTTGGCAGGTTGCATGATTCTAAGAATTTATCCATTTCTTCTAGATTATCCAATTTGTTGATGTAGAGCTTTTCATAGTATTCTCTTATAATCTTTATGAGGTGTCTGTTGTAATTTCTCCTCTTTCATTTGTAATTTCATTTACTTGAACCATCTCCCTTTTTTCTTCGTTGAGTCCAGCTAAAGTTTTGTCAATTTTGTTTATTTTTCAAAGAACTAGCAGTTCGTTTCATTGATTTGTTTTCTATTGTTTTTTGGCCTCTATTTCATTTATTTCTGCTCTGATTTTTATTATTTCCTTCCTTCTTCTGATTTGGGGCTTTGCTGATTTTTCTTTTCCTAATTCCTTTAGGTGCACTGTTAGATTTTTTATTTGAGCTTTTTCTTGTTTGTTGAGGTAGGCTTATATTGCTATCAACTTCCCTCTTAGAACTGCTTTTGTTGTATCTCATAAATTTTGGCATGTCATATTTTCATTTTCATTTGTCTCCAGGTATTTTTTGATTTCACCTTTGATTTCTTCATTAACCCAATCGTTGTTCAGTAGTGTTTTGTTTAATATACACATATTTGTGGCTTTTCCAATTTTCCTCCTGTAGCTGTTTTCTAGTTTCATACTGTTGTGGTTAGATAAGATGCTTGTTAATATTTCAATCTTCTTAAATTCATTGAGACTTTCTTTGTGGCCTAATATATGATCTATCCTGTAGAATGTTCTATGTGCATTCTAAAAGAATGTGTATTCTGCAGTTTTTGGATGGAATGTTCTGTATATATCTACTAAGTGCATCTGGTCTAACGTGTCAGTTGAGGCCAATGTTTCCTTACTGATCTTCTGTTTGGATGGTCTGTCCATTGGTGTATGTGGAGTGTTAAAGTCCTCTACTATTATTGTGTTACTTATCTTTTTCAACTTTTGTGTCTGTTAATAACTGCTTTATATATTAGGTGCTCCTGTGTTGGGTGCCTAGATATTTACAAGTGTTATGTCCTCTTGTCGGATTGTTCCCTTTATCATTATGTAGTGCCCTTCTTTGTCACTTGTTACAGTTTTTGTTTTAAAGTCTATTTTGTCTGACATCAGTATTGCTACTTCAGCTTTCTTTTCATTGTCATTTGCATGGAGTATCTTTTTCCATCCCTTCACTTTCAGTTTGTGTGTGTCTTTAGGTCTGAAGTCTGTCTCTTGTTTGCAGCATATTTATGGGTATTCTTTTAAATCCAATCAGCCAACCTATGCCTTTTGATGGGATCATTTAGTCCATTGACATTTAAGGTAGCTATTGATAAGTATGTACTTATTGCCATTTTGCTGCTTTTTTTATGGGTGTTTTAGTAGTTCTTCTCTGTTCCTTTTTTCTTCTCTTGCTCTCTTCCCTTGTGGTTTGATGGCTTTCTTTAGTATCATGTTTGAGTTCCTTTCTCTTAATTTTTTCTGTATTTATTATAGGTTTCTGGTTTGTGGTTGCCATGAGGTTCATATACAATAACCTACATATATAGCAATTGTATTAAGCTGATGGTCTCTTAACTTTGACCTCTTGAAAAAAACTTTACTCTTTTACTCCCCTCTTCCCACATTTCATGTTTTTTATATCATATTCAACCTCTTTTTTTGTGTGTGCATCTATTACCCTCTTATTATGGAAATAGATAATTGTATTACTTTCATCTTTTGACCTTCATATTACCTTCATAGGTGGTTGATCTGCTACCTTTACTGTATATTTGCCCTTAACAGTGACTTTATTGTTTTTTTTTTTTGCGCACGTGTGTGATAATTTTCTTATTCCTATTTGTGGTCTTTTCTTTTCCACTTAAATAAGTCCCATTAGCATTTCTTGTAAGGCTGGTTTATTGGTGATAAAATCCTTTAGTTTCTGCTTGTCTGGAAAACTCTTTATCTTTCCTTCCATTCTGAGTGATAACCTTCCTGGGTAGAGTATTCTTGGCTGTAGGTTTTTTCCTTTCAGCACTTTAAATATATCATACCACTCCCTTCTACCCCATAATGTTTCTGCTGATAAGTTAGCTGAAAGCCTTATGGGGTTTCCTTTTTGTGTAACTTCTTGCCTTTCTCTTGCAGCTTTTAGGATTCTCTCTCTATCTTTAATTTTGACATTTTAATTATAATGCATCTTGGTGTAGGCCTTTGTGGGTTCATCTTGTTTGGTGCTCTCTGTGCTTCCTGTACCTGATGTCTATTTCCTTCCCTAGGTTAGGAAAGTTTTCAGCTTTATTTCTTCAAATAGTTTCTCTGCCCCTTTGTCTCTCTTCTCCTTCTGGGATACCTATCATATGGGTGTTAGTGTGCTTGATGTTTTTGCAAAGGTCCCTTAGACTATTTTTGTTCTTTTAAATTATTTCTTTTATCTGTTTAGATTGGGTGATTTCCTCTAGTCTTTTGCTAGGTCACTGATCCATTCTTCTGTATCATCTACTCTGTTATTGAGTTCCTCTAGTGAATTTTTCATTTTCATTATTGTATTCTTCATTTCTGATTTGTTCTTTTTTATATTTTCTAATTCTTTGTTGAAGATCTCACTGAATTAATCCATTCTTCTCCCAAGACCAGTGAGCATCCTTATAACTATTAGTATGTACTCTTTATCAGGTAGATTGTTTATCTCTGTTTCATTTAGTTCTTTTTCTGAGGATTTGTTCTGGTCCCTTATTTGGAACATATTTCTTTGTCTCCTCATTTTATCTCTTTCTCTGTGCTTATATCTATATATTAGGTAGGTCAGCTATGTCTCCTGATCTTGGAGAAGTGGCCATGTGTAAGAATGCCTTACAAGGTCCAGTAGTGTACTTCCTCTTATCATCAGTTCCAAATATTCCAGGAGTGTCCCCTGTGTGGGCTACGTGTGTCCTTCTGTTGTAGCAGGGTTGCTCTTGCTGCAGTTGCCTGGGGAGGGTAGGCTGTCCCCCTGGCTGGCTGGTTGTAATACTCAGCTGTGTGCAGCTGCTATTGTCCTTTCAGTCACTTTATTAGGCATAGGGAGCCCTGGTACAGTTGGCTGAAAAGTCTAATAGCACATTCTTGCTGTAATTTTTCTGTTAAGAGAGTAGGCCCCCAGTGTAGCTGGTTGCTAGGCTTAGGGGCTTACAATTGCTGTAAGTAAGGCTTTGTCAGCTCTCTCAGGAGTGTAGGCAGGTGG
This sequence comes from Equus quagga, assembly GCF_021613505.1. Classification (NCBI taxonomy): domain Eukaryota; kingdom Metazoa; phylum Chordata; class Mammalia; order Perissodactyla; family Equidae; genus Equus; species Equus quagga. Next base: position 50,446,372 of record NC_060271.1, read on the forward strand.
AGTTGGCCCCAGGCATGTCAGCACACAATTGTTTCAGGCATTGGAAGGTTGGGCCAATCCCCTATGTGGCTCTTTGAGAAACACAAGTCTGCTGCAGCTGATAAGCCCCATTGTCTGCTGGCCCACACACCCCATCAATACAGTCCTGCTCTGTGCACCCAACTGAACCACTGAAGTGTACCCACTTGCCCTGCTGTAGAGGCCCCGCACACTCCACCAACACAGGCCCACCACTCCTGCACACCCTGCCCTCCAGAGGTGTACCCACTCACTCTGCTGCAGAGCAGAGGTCTCATATACCCAAACTCGTGGGTCCACAAGTTGATCCAGGGCTTGCTGTTGGGCAGGGCCATTCCCTAGAGCAGGGTGCTTGCCCTGGCTGAGCTGGGTTAAATCAGTGCTCTAGTTAGTGGGGCAGACCCTTGAACTAACAGGCCAGGAGAAGAACTCCAATGGTGTCTGCCAGTGTCTGTGTCAGCATGCCTGTACTAGGTCATAACAATGGCTGCTGCCAATGTCTCAGTCACTGGAGAGGTGATCCCAGCCTGGAGAAGTCTCACCTCTCACTGACATGCACCCAGAGCCTATAAACTGAGTTTCTTTTCACCAAAGGACCACGCAATTTTCTTTCTGGTGGTTTTAGGTTGCTTTCTGAAATGAGTGAGTTTGTGCATGGGCCCTTTAAGAGCAGGCTTTTTCCCCCTTATTTCTGATAGCTTTTCTGGGGGTATTGCCCCTTGTAGTTAATAGCCAGCAAAGCCAGACGGTATGACACTTGTATTGGTTGTGCTGAGTCCAAAAGCTGCTTATTGTTGCCTTTAGGTGACCCACAACCTTGGGTCACCACCTTCTCCCCTTCTTTCACAGCCAGACTTACTGAAATAGCAGTGGACACTCATTTCCTCTCCAATTCTTTCCAAAAACTCAATCTGGCTTTTGCCTTCATGTCTTGTTTGAAACTATTCAGGTGAATATCCTGCTGAGTGTATAGCTTTACATTTTTCTCCCATTGCTCATAAACTCTGAACACTTCAGAAAGAGTGGAGATGTAAAATGATGATGGGTGTTCCGAGTTGGGACCTGGAGTGTTGCTCTCAAGAGACTTCCTCTCCCTCATGTCCCAGGAAGGTGTTGCTGACTCACCTTGCAGTTGTTTTCCCAGAAAGATGGAGGCAACAGCTGAGTGGGAAGGTGAGTCCTCAGGGTCCGTGGGGAGGGCATTGTGTTGGCTTTTTCCACACCTTTAAAGTAAGTCAAGAGGAAATGTCTGTGTAATGCAAATATTGCATAAGGAACTTATATTCCAGGCTCTGTCCAGCATGTTCCGTCACTCACCTATTTTCTGTTTGTCTCTTGGCTTTCTTTTGGGATTTCATAATGGGATGTTAGCTATTACCTCCACTTTTGTAGACTCCTACAGCTTGAGAGCTGCAAGGGAGCTGAGAGTTAATTTCCTCCATCACTTTAAGGATGAGGGGAGGGAAGTGAGAATAGACAAATGAGGTCTTGTTGAGGCAGAGCCAGCCAGGACCAGAGCACAGGCCTCTCTCACCTGCCATCCAGTGCCCATTCCTGTGTGCCTGCAGCAGACTGCCCATGTGCCTGGCCTGCATACCAGTCACTTGTTTCATCTCCAAAAACATATATACTTGATGGCATGTGAGTCATGATTTCTACTCTCTCTTTTAAAACATTTACTGGGAACTTGCTCTGTGAAATCAGTGTGTTAAACCGAGCTTAGGGAAAAACAAAGACAAAGAAGACACGATCCTGGGGCTGGCCTGTGGCTGAGTGGTTAAGTTCGCCGCTCTGCTTTGGTGGCCCAGGGTTTTGCCAGTTCAGAACCTGGGCATGGACATGGCACCGTTCATCAAGCCATGCTGAGGCAGCATCCCACATGCCACAACTAGAAGGACCCACAACTGAAAATATGCAACTATGTACCGGGGGACTTTGGAGAGAAAAAGGATAAATAAAATCTTAAAAAAAAAAAAAAGAAGAAGACATGGTCCTTCCGTCTAAGAAGTTTCCATTCTAGAGTTGGAATCAGAGGCTCATGCAAACAACTCCAGGGAGTGAACAGAATTAGTGCTGAGAAATAGAATAGCTCCAAGAATCTCGAGTGATTGATGCTGTTAGGTGACATTGTTGGATTCCTCTACGTGAAGGATCAGGAAGGCTGGCTAAATGCAAGAGGTTGTTTCTAAAAACTGGGGAAAAAACGTGATAATAAAATAGCACTTTATTTTAAATGGGCATCAACAAGTTATGCTCTGAAGCAAGCTTCCCCCTCTCTGGTCCTCTGAGCACCAAGCTGAGTCAACTGAGGAGCTGGGCCCTCTCTAGTCAGTGCCTGGTTTTCCAAAGATGAGGGCAGGATAGCAAGGAACCTGAGGAGAAGATGCCTCTCCCTAACCCTGCCAATAATTCTGGGAGTACTGTTGCCATATGTCACTTTTAAAAACCTGGATCCCAGGGAATGGCACTCTGAGTGCAAACTGCCCTCTCCCTCCTGTGAACTGTACTTGTGGTCCATCTGACCATTGTGGGATTGGGTATTCTTCTGGGCTTGCAGAGGAGGAAGAATCTGCCAGATCCCAGTAAAGAGGATGAGGACAAAGCTCTTTACCCTGAGAGGGATTGGGTCTGAAGTTGAAGCTCTCGTTACTGTTAAAAACAAGACAACAGGGCCAAAATGGAGTCAGTTACACTAAGCCCCACATCACCAAGCTGAGACTTAATACTTAAGTTACTTACAGTTTTGGCTGTCTCAAAAATGGAATCTTAAACTAGTCAATCAGGAATTACCCAGTCAGCAGCAGTGAGATCATCTGCCTGACAGATCTGCCATACCCTAAAGGAAAGTGACTTTGCCATAACCAACCCACTTTTTGTTAGTATAGCTTCCTTGTCTCCACTCCTGTCTGCCTATTAAAGTCTAAAGCTGCCTGACTCATGACTTGCTCAATAAAGCCAATAAGATCTTTAAAATTTACTCAGCTGAATTTTGTTTTTTAATAGTTATGGTGGCAGTGATGGAATTCGAGGGAAACGTCTGATGGCTTCAGGGACAACAAGAAACACAGGTATGAGTACCTGCAAACCTTTTGAGTTCTGTCTTTCTTGTTGTTTCCGAGGGTCATGACTAAGTTCCCTCTGTTCTGAGCTCTGCTCTCTTTGTGTCAGGCTCCCGATCTAATTGGCTCTCCAGTCTAGGGCAGGTCAGCTTGAGCTAGCAGATGGGTCCACCTGGAACCCAAGCCCCTCGGTTCAGTCTGCAGTTCCTTATTTGATTGGAAACCCCAGCCCTTGTTTCTGCCCCCAGATTCCACATTGGGAATTTCTGGTGGTTCAGTCTGCAGTCCCCCATTTGCTTGGAATTCCAGTCCACAATCTCCATTTGTTGGGGTTAGGTGGTTCAGTCCTTTCCCCAGTCCCCAGTTCTCCATTGGGAATTGCCTTCTCTTGGCGGGTTACTGTCGGTTTCTGTCAATGTGGACATGAGGTAAAGGCTATTGCTAATGGGAATCTAGAAGCCAAGGCCACAAAATTGGTGGGCATGAGTCGAGCACTTAAAAGCTGTTAGTGTGTTCAACACCTAACTCCAAGACTCCTGCATTAGGATAAGTTGGTCACAGAACTGGTTAGATTGATACTAGGTCACCTGTCAACCTCAAGAAAATTTCCACGAATGAGGTATGCACCACATAATCCCCAACCCAGTGGCACATCCCTCTTAGATATTAATTTGGCGCTGAGAGACCAAAGGCTTAGCTAAGGAAATTGGATCCTTAAGTGCCAAAGAATTGAGACACCACCTTCCAGCAGACCTGATCATTTTTTTTTTTTTTTGAGGAAGGTTAGCCCTAACATCTGCTATCAATCCTCCTCTTTTTGCTGAGGAAGACTGACCCTGAGCTAACATCCGTGCCCATCTTCCTCTACTTGATATATGGGACGCCTGCCACAGCATGGCTTGCCAAGTTGTGACATGTCTGTACCTGGGATCCAAACTGGCAAACCCCGGGCAATCGAAGCAGAACATGCGAACATAACCACTGCGCCTTTGGGCCGGCCCCAGACCTGCTCATTTTATGTCTAAGAACTGTGGTCTTGGGAGCTGTAGATAGTGACAAAAATGGCAAAATCTTATTAAGATAACCTAGAATTACAGTGGCCATTATGGGGAATGTTCCAATTAGACAAGATCATTCATTTAAGAATTGCACTTGAAAACAAGGCTTCCCAAATCAAAGAAACAGAATGGGATAACTATTTTAATAGGTATGCAGAAGCTTCCAAAAGACTTCAAGATTCCAAAATAGCCTCACTGAAAGATTTGTTGCAAAAGGCTAATGAAAAATTAAGGACACAAGAGGTACCTACAACAGAAGACAATAAGACTGATGCGGCTCTTACTTCTCCCCTATATCCTTCTATTAATCCTCTGTCTGAATTGCCTTTCTACTCTGAAGAGACTATTAAACACTTACCTTTTCAAATAAGACCACTAAGGCTGCAGGCAATCCTCTTCAGGTATCTTTCACTTCTTGGTCAAAGACCAAACTAAGGACCATAGTTAAAGAATTTCCTAAACCCAGGGAGGATCCCCAACGGTTTTCTGAAGAATTTAGAATCCTTATTGGAGCCTATGACCCCTGGCTGCCAGATCTTTATCAGCTTATGCACATACTGGTAGGATCTGGAAGCCCAAAAAATGGTTCAAAGTCCACCTATCCTTTTTACCAAGGTTATTGGTTATTTTAACCTTTCTTTCCCAGGAATAGCTATTGCCTTCTTGCGTGTTCCATTTTACGTCCTGATAACCTGACTTGGCTTTCTACCTGCTTGGGGCATGCAGGTTTTTGGTTCTTGCATGTGCAGGCAGCTCAACCATCAGGTTGGGGGCAGAAAAACATGCAGGACAGAAATGTGGGTTGCACCCCATTTGTGGCTAGATGAGGCAGGACAGAAACATGGGTTACACTCCACTTGTGGCTGGGTCCTATTATTTGCCACCTCTCAGGGAAACTATCTAAGTCTTTCTTTCTTCCAGCTAGCTTTGGGAGTGGCCCTGGGTCTTCAGAGGACGGTATCCTTTGCACCCTCTTTGGATGCCTCTTGCATCCAAAGGGGGTTGTTCAATACTGCCAGAAACATTTATTGTTTGTCTTGGTTGAAATCTGACGAGATAGTTGAAAGGATTTTCTAAGGCTCTGTGGTCAGAAGTTGGCTGTGACAAATTGAAATGGCAAGCAATAGGATATATTGGAGTATATTGATGAGGATTTTTAGGCTGCTTAATTTAAAGCAGTTTATGATGAGGATTTTTAGGCTGGTTAATTTTAAAACTGCAGATGAGAATCAGGCTCCGAGGAGTGGAATTTACTTGCCCTTTGATCAGAGACAATTGCATTTGTGAAGGAAATCTCCATGCCTCCCTCTCTGCACCAGGAGGAAGGGGGGATGACCTTATCTCTGGAAACTCTTAATGGGGAAGGCAAGAACTTAAGTTGTTTACTGTCTGGCAACCTCATGTAACTGACCCCCCACCCCAAAATCCTCCTTTGTCTTTAGCTGAAGATAATATTTGAGTGGTGACTTCTGCCATTTACTCAATCCGGTTTGATTCTTATCTAAAAGTTGTGGGACCGCCCAATGGCCAGACCCTACCGGCACTGGTACCATTTTAACTTTTTTTCCTTTGTTTTGTAAAGAGATGACTCACATACCCATGCCTTAAATTTAGCCCTAATCCTCAACTCGGGGCAGCAGCAGGAGCTCTGACTGCCCGTGGGTCCTGTCCCCACACACCAGCTCTGCCTGCCCATGGGTCCTGTCCCCATGCCAGCGGGGGCAGCAGCAGCGGCTCTGCCTGCCCATGGGCTCTGTCCCCATGCCAGCGGGGGCAGCAGAAGCGGCAGCAACAGAAGCTCTGACTGCCCATGGGTCCTGTCCCCATGCTATTCTATACTATTCTCTAAATAAAAGAGCACTACTGCCAGATCTTGAGAGTCTAAGAAATCTTTCTTTTGACTCCTCGGCTCACCGACCCCACATCATATATGAGGAAGCCATTTGGTATAAACCTAATACGGCCTGACTTTGTTCCAAAAGGGCCTGACTGTGGCCATTGAGCATGCATTGTATATCTGCTTAGACATTTCGAGATAAAGGTGCAACTTACCTCCCCCTCCTAACATTGGCATCTCCTTAAAGATTAAGCATGTTTCTTTAGGCTGGGAACTGATTGCAGTGCTCATCTGTGACCTCCCAGCTCAAGGCAACAGACCTGCCAAGCTGCTGTGTTCACCGAGACAGCAGACCTATCTGCCATTTCCATCAATTGCTGTGCTGACAGAGCAGTCTCGTGTCTATTGTGAAAGGGACATTTCAATCATATGTGAAACATACTCTTTGAGGGTATATAACCACCCTGTATACCCCCATTTCTTTGGAGTGCTCTGTTCCTTTGTGGAAAGACTCTCTCGGGTTATAATTCTCAGATTTAAGCTCAGAATAAACTCACCCAAATTTTCATTTATAGATTGGTTATGGATTATTTTCGTTGACAGGCGTATTGGAAGCTGACATTCAGAATCTGATAGGAACTTTTTTTTAAAGGATTCTCTGAGCTAAATGTACCCAAAGGGAAAGGAAAACATTCTAAAGATGAAGCTCTAAATCTAGAACATAGGAATCCTTTTGATTTCTATCTTAGTTGAAGATCTTCTCCCTGATATAAAGAAGCAAACAGAGAATAATGTAATTGGATGGGCGGTTTGAACTCTATATCATTGAGGCTTCAGACCCAATTCTTTGAAGAATTAAGAGCAACTGCCCTTATCTTACAAATCTTTGCAAAAACCTGAGATGCAGCTCCAGAAAGAATTCAAAGTCCACTTATCCTTTTCACCAATTCCAAAACCTCACCTATTCATCTCAAAAGGCTTGTAGGTATTATAAACATTCTGGCCTTGGGAAACAAGAGTCCTTCCTTGTATTCTTTCCCTGTGCCTTTGAGATGTAAATGCTCTGTCTGGTCTTCTGAGGAACTCTCATCTGGGCCTTTGAAGTACAAACGTCAGGGATGTAATTCTCATAGTGGGGGGCGGGGGTGGGAAGAGAAAAACTATTTGGAAACTAGGTGGATAAAAAAAAATCTTAAGAATCTTCTTCACAAACATTAGTAAAAAGCTTTAGCCATCTGAGCAGGTACCTTAACTTATTCCATCTGCCAGAAACACAATTTAGATTCAACTTCTTTTCTAACTAGTGAGTTTGTATTATTGTACTTGATTCTTGGCTAAAATTTTAGATGGACGTGATAAAGTCTCTGTGCCTGCATGTTTACCTGTGTCTTTACAGGTATGTTGTAGATTTTTCTACTTTCAGTTGGTATTGCCAAAATTAATTTGTAAAAAGCACTCTATTTGGAATCTCTATGCACCTAGTTAGTCCCACTCACTCTTTAAGAGTCTCTCCAGACACCTCGACTGTGGCAATGTGGTGGCCTGGACATTACAAAGACTTCTGCTGTTATAAAACACCTGCAGATTCTGATTAAAACACCACAAACTTCAATGCATAACTGGGCTCACAAGAAAATAATGGGACTTCCAAGGGTCCAAAATGAAGAGGGAGCTGCAAGATAGAGAGGTGAGAAGAAGAAAGAAGAAGAAGAGAGAAGAAAGGCTGTGAAGACAGCTGCCCTGAGCATATTTGCTCATCTGGGACTCCCAGTTCTCAGGTTCAAACGACCCCTATGTAGGAAGGAGGCTGGTAGCCTTGAGCTTTCCTCCTCCTGCATGCAGCCCTCCTGGCAGGCTTGGCCCAGCTGCACATGCAAACTTCTCTGCCAAAGAACCCCGACAGCAAAGACAGTTCTGTGGATTTGGGGCTTTACATAAAGCATTCCATCAGTGTTTTCTTTCACAAATGCTGGTAAATTTTACATTTTCTCCTTCTCTCCCTCTCTCTGTCTCTCATCAATCTCCAGAAAAGCTACTTGGGTTGTCTCCTTCCTCTGGCACACTGCCACGATTACTCAGCCTCTGGGTTAAGAAGCACAGGGTGAGAATGTCTATGAATACACCCCAGGCTACAAAGTCTATTCCCAAACCCACCCTGCAGATGAAAGGGGCAAATTGAGTCATTTTGGGCTTTCATCATCTGCACAAGGAGCTTATGGTCTGGCAGGAAAGACAGAAAGATACTTGACAACAATAATAGCAGCTTATCATTTCAGGTATCATCTTCTCCAAGAATTGGTCTTTGGTCACATTCCTCTCACCCTGCCAACAGCATCCTAGGCTAACCTCTACCCAACATACTCACGTCTTGTCATTATATAGTCTGAATTTGTCTCTTCCATGGGACCATGAATTTCTTGAGTGCAAATGGAAGTGTGGAGTCTTATGTGCAGCACGGGGCCTATAGTATAAATGTTTGTTCAACTGAAGGAGTCATTCTTCGATTTTACCTATATACAATTCACACACACACACGTGTCTTTTCAAATTCTTTCCAGTCCTGTTCTAACTAGGTCACAGATGCTATGCCTTTGTCATCAAAGAGCTCTATAGCCAGGAATTGGTGGAAGGGTGGAAGGAGGTCTGGGAGGGAGACTGACCATGCAGGGCACAAACTCACACAGTGTCCTGCAGTGTCTGCCCACTCCAGAACCCTCTAGGGTGGTTGGTATACTTGACTAACACCCATCCATCTATATCAGCAACCACCTTCCTCTGCTAATGGTACTCCTTACCTCTGCTGGCAGAGATAATCTACTCTGAAATAAAACCACCACACAGCTGAGTCTCTACATAGCATCTGTCTATTTGTGGCTGGAAAGACCATAAAGCCTATAACCGTTACCTCTTTAGACACAGGGTCATGAAGAACCATCCTGGTTTCTGTATGACATGCCATGCTGGGTGATTGGTTAGCATCCTTTCTTGAAGTTCTACAGCTACTGGCATTGACTTGAGAAAAACTTCATCCTTTTTCTTATACTGACTTAGTGATTGGACACTCTGCTCCTCACTGCTGAGAATACCTAATTAGAAATCATGCTTAGGCCTTTTTTCTCTTCTTAGTCTCCCAAATTGTCAGAGGTAAGACAATGGTGGTAGAAGTGGTATGTAGAAATAAGATAAAAAGCTGGGCTTGGATGACCCAGGGAACACATGGGGTTGTCGGGCAAGGGATTCAGCCTGAAGAGTTGGTCAGGAATACCTGCCACTTAAATAGTATCTACTCTATACCAGGCACTTTTGTAAGGTTTTTACAGATATTAACTTCACAACAGCTCTTTGAGGTAGACACTAAGTCTATTGACATTTTGCAGCTGAGGAAACTGTAATACAGAGAGGGTAAGAAACTTGCTAAGGGTCGTGGATGAACGGTGACATCAGGATTTAAACCCTGGTCATCCCTAACCATTATACCATCCTGCTGCTCCAGGGGTCAGAAGACCAGACACAAATGAAAATGGAAGGCCCTGCATGATGCGGAGTACTACCACAGTTAAGCAAGCAGAAGGTAGCCTGTGTGTGAGGTCAGAACCCCACAGATAGTCCAGGGCCAGACCAGGCACTGGATTGCAAAGCTAGTGGTCAACCAAATAGATGGGAACTGAAGGCTAGGGAGGCAGAGGGCCTGGCAGGGAGAAGAATAAGGAAAAACAAGGTGCATCGAGGATATTCTGGCACACTCTTGTGCAGGTTACAGGTGTCTCATGTGCATCAAATCAGGAACTTTTCTGGCTCAAGGTATTTGTAGAGATGTATCAGTCTCTGCCAACAATTGTTCCCAGGTCAGACTCCAAAAGTAAAGTTGCATGGACGACATTTTTATAGCTCTAGCTACTTGTGTTTCCAATTTTTGATTACACTGATCTACTCTGAAACTTCGGGGAGTAGGCCTTCCTCCTCTCCTTGTTCTGCAAAAACACTTCCAGCAGCTGCAAGTTACCTGGAATGGCTTCCTTTGTCTTCTGATTGTCTTTTTGAGCTTTATTTTTATTTTGAGTGTGTGTGTGTGTGAGAAAAGAAAAATTTCTAGGTTGAGTATTACCTGAAAAAGGCTTCTCTACTGAACAGAAGTAGTTGGCTCCAAGTGCATTTTGTGGTCAATTATCGGGCACTCCCCTGGCTGCACCTGGCTTTTATAGGAGTGGAGTAAGGAGAGAAGGTGTGAATTGCTCGTAAGTAGCTTTCTGCCTTCTCCATGTGTTCTGCAATAGCAATGGCCAGAAGGTAAGAATCCTTCTGATGTGGTGACCCACTTTTGGCAAATAATCTTAGATAATATGAAGAAAGAAGGGGAGAGGAAGAAAACAAGAGGAAACATATGGCATTAGAAATGAGAGAGAGAAAGAGGAAAAGGAAGGGAGAGAGGGAGAAAGGTGAGACAGGAGAGAGAAAAAGAAAAGAGACAAAGACACAGAAGAGAGAGCAGAAGACAGAGGAAGGACAGAGAGAGGAAGAGAAAGAAAGAAGGAGAGCAACTGAGAGGCTTCAGTAGTCGAATGGATAAATAAACTCTGTACATCCAGACACTGAATAGAATTCAGTGCTAAAACTAAATGAGCTATCAAGCCATGGAGGAAACTTAAATGCATATGACTAAAGAAAGAAGCCAGGCCGGCCGGGTGGTGCAACGGTTAAGTTTGCACATTCTGCTTTGGCTGCCTGGGGTTTGCCAGTTCCAATCCTGGGTGCAGATATGGCACTGCTTGGCAAGCCGTGCTGTGACAGGCGTCCCATATATAAAGTAGAGGAAGGCGGGCATGGATGTTAGCTCAGGGCCAGTCTTCCTCAGCAAAAAGAGGAGGATTGGCAGCAGATGTTAGCTCAGGGCTAATCTTCCTCAGGAGGAAAAAAAAAAAAAAGACAGAAGCCAATCTGAAAAGACTACATACTGTTTGATTCCAACTGTACGACATTATGGAAAAGGCAGAACAGCAAAAAGATCAGTGTTTGGAGGGGAGTATGGAGACAGTAAAAAGATCAGTGTTTGCTAGGGAGTGAGGGCAGGGGGAAGAATGAAGAGGCAGAGCGCAGAGAGATTTTAGGGGGGGTGAAAATACTCTGTATGATACTATAATGGAGGATACATGTTGTTATACATTTGTCTAAACCCACAGGATGTACAAGAGTGAACCCTAATGTGAACTTCAGACTTTGGGTGATGATGATGTGTCAGTGTAGGTTCATCAACAAAGTGGTAACAAGTATACCACTGTGGGGAGGGGGGGATACTGATAATGGTGGATGCTATGCATGTGTGGGGACAGAGAAATCTCTGTACTTCCCTCTCAGTTTTGTTGTAAACTTAACACGGCTCTAAAAAATAAGGTCTGAAAAAAGAAAGAAAGGAGATGCGGCAGTGAGGGAAGAGCCCTTACCAGAGGGTTGGGGTGGCCGCGCCCACTCGATGAAAGGATGGCGGTGTTGAATGATGGCTCGCTGGCATTTCGCCACATCCCCATTCTGTTCAATCATATCCACAATTTCCTGAATCCATGTTGTCCCTGAGGCCAGGATGAAAAGGGCGAGAAGCAGAAACCTGTTAGACAATCTGCCTAAGCGTCCTGGGTAATTGAGGGGCACATGGGGACTGACTGGTGTTTGGTTCAACCTTCCCTCAGGTCAGGATCCTATTAGCCATGACAGATGGACGTCCACATGGGAGAAACACTGAATCTCTATGGAGAGAGGAGCAGTACAGGCAAAGCCTCACAGTGCTCTCACCCGGGAGCAGTCCCCAGCAGAGCACAGCAGGCTGATCCTCTAAAGATGCTTGACCCCCAGTAAACCCAGGATGCTGGGTTTAAACTTAGCATACTGCACATCTGAGAGCGAGCACTGTTGAGGAACAATAAGGAGCAGATTTCCTTGATAAGTGCAACATCCTATCAAGGGGCATTCTAACTGAGGTGAGCAGCCCCTGCTGACTCAGCAGGCCAAGGTCTTGCTGTCCCCTTTGCCCTACAGTCACCTGATTTAGGGTAGGTACAGATGAGGAGATCATCTGGCTTGGCCTCAAAGTTCTGGATCTCGCTCCAGTTGTCCACAGTTGCAGCCTGCAGGAGGATCCCCCCCACCTCTCTCAGTTGTAGCTGTCTCCCCAACTCTGCGGTCAGGGCCATACTGTCTTGGGATGAGAGAGAGTCTCTGTGGGCAGAGAATAGAGGAGATGTCATTTTACTTGTGGTAAAATACACATAACCTAACCTAACCTAATCACACAATGGTTACCATTTTAACCATTTTTAAGTGCACAGTTCAGTGGCATTAACTATATTCTCATTGTTTTGCTACCATCAGGACCACTATCCATCTCCAGAACTTTTTTCACCCAAAACTGAAACCATACCTATTAAATACTAACTCCCCATTTCCCTGTCCCCCATCTCCTGGCAACCATTCTACTTTCTGTCTGCATGAATTTGACTACTCTGGGTATGCCATATAGATGGAATCATATAATATTTGTCCTTTTGAACTGGCTTATTTCACTTAGCATAATATCTTCAAGGGTCATCCATGTCGTAGCATGTCTCAGAATTTCATTCCTTTTTAAGGCTGAATAATATTCCATTTAGCATGTACATAACACATTTTACTTATCCATTCATCCGTGCATGGAGATTTGGGTTGCTTCCACCTTTTGGCAATTGTGAATAACGCTGCTATGAACACGGGCGTTCAAGTACCTCTTCAAGAGCCTGCTTTCAATTCTTTTGGGCATACACCCAGAAGTGGAATTGCTGGATCATATGGTGAGTCTACGTTTAATTTTTTTTGGGAATTGGTATACCATTTCCCACAACAGCTGTGCCTTTTTGCATTCCCACCAGCAAGGAACAAGGGCTCCAATTTCTCCACATCCTCACCAACACTTGTTCTTTTCCGGGATTTTTAAAATTTTTATAATAGTGATCCTAATAGGTGTGAGGTGATATCTCAGTGGTTTTGATTTTTATTTCCCTAATGATTAGTGATGCCGAGCATCTTTTCATGTGCTCATTTGTCATTCATATATCTCCTTTGGAGAAGTGTCTATTTAAATCCTTTGCCCATTTTCAAATCAGGTTATTTTTGTTGCTGTTTTGAGAGAAACTTTTTTTTTTACATTTTTTTAACTTTTTATTAAGATTATGATAGTTGGCAACCTTGTGAAATTTCAGTTGTACTTTATTGTTAGTCACGTTGTAGGTGCACCACTTCACCATTTGTGCCCTCCCCCACCCCCCCTTCCCCCTGGTAGCCACCAGTCAGTTCTCTTTGTCTATATGTTTAACTTCCACCTATGAGTGGAGTCATACAGAGTTCATCTTTCCCTATCTGGCTTATTTCACTTAACATAATACCCTCAAAGTCAATCCATGTTGTGAATGGGACGATTTTATCCTTTTTTATGGCTGAGTAGTATTCCATTGTGTATATATATATATACATATATATATATATATATATATATATATATATATGCCATATCTTTTTCATCCAATCCTCAGTTGCTGGGCACTTAGGTTGGTTCCATGACTTGGCTATTGTGAATAATGCTGTGATGAACATAGGGGTGCATGGGACTTTTGGAATTGCTGATTTCAAGTTCTTTGGATAGATACCCAGTAGTGGGATGGCTGGGTCATATGGTATTTCTATTTTTTGAGAAATTTCCATACTGTTTTCCATAGTGGCTGCACCAGTTTGCATTCCCACCAACAGTGTATGAGGGTTCCTTTTTCTCTACAACCTTGAGAGAAACTTTTTATATGCACAAATTGAGGAAGCCAGAAGGAGTGGGCCACTATTACTCCAGAAAAATTGGCTACTGGGATTCCAGACAACATTTACTGCTACTACTGATAGTGGTAATGACCACAGTTGAAAGCTACCGTTTATTGAACACTTCAGTTTGCATGTGCTGGACTGAGTGACTTATATATGTTAACTCATTTTGATTCTTGCATAAAATGAGTATTAGAACTTTAGAGCTGAAAGGGTCCTTACAGAAAATGTAATAATAAGTGATTATTGGAAATTGAATAAAAGAATCTGGCCCAGTCTTCCTGTGGAATGGGCAAGAGGACTGGTGCCCACCTCGCGAGGCCCCTTGTCATGGTGGCTTCTACTCTCAGAGCTAGTTGAACCCTTTAGGATTGAGACTATGTTTTCAGAAAATGAAAGACTATTTCTGCAAAAATTTCAAATATAAGAAGCAGCTGTGCTTATAATGTGTCAAAGAAGGTAGAGTTTGGATGATACACATAAAATTATGGTGTGATCAACTTCAGGAGGGAGGAGGGAAGAAAACCAACATTTCTAACAAGACTTCTATATTAGATCTTTTACAAGCTTTTCTTTTCTCTTTTAATTCATATCACAATTTTATTAGGAAGGAATAATTAACACTCATAAATATGTGTGTGCATATATACATATATATACATATAGCATATACATATATATATGCAGCAGCAAATTTGGAATAAGCTCAAATGTACAAATAAAAAAATCCATCACATAGGAATTATTATTTTGATGTATTTCTATCTGTCTTTTTAAAATATATATAGTGGTAGGCAGAATAATGGCTCCCAAAGATGTCCACATCTTAATCCCTAATATATTACACAGCATGGCAAAGGGACTTTGCAGATGAAATTGAGGTTAAGGACTTTAAGGCAATGAGATTGTCCTGGATTACCTAGCTGGACGTAATGTAACCACAAAGACATTTACAAGTGGATGAGACAGGTACAAGAACCAGTTGGTGCGATGCAGCAGCAGAAGAGGCCAGAGAGATTCAAAGCATGAGAAGGCCTCATCCCACCACTGCTGGCTTGAAGATGAAGGGGGCCATGAGCCAAGGCATGGCCTCTGGAAGCTGAGAACGAGCCTCAGCTGCCAGCCAACAAAGAAACGGGACCTTAGTCCTACAGCCACATGGAACTGAATTCTGCCAACAAACAGAATGAGATTGGAAGCAGCTTTTCTTAGGAGGCACAAAGGAACACAGCCCTGCCAACTCCTCAGTTTTCCCAGAGACACCCGTTTCAGACTTCTGACTTACAATGTGAGATAATACATTTGTGTTGCTTTAACCTGCTAAATTTGTGGTAATCTCTTATGGCAGCAATACCCTATATATACATTGCAAAACACTCACGGATGCTATGATGGGCTGAATGTGTCTCCCTAAAATTCGTGTATTGAAATCCTAACCTCTAGTACCTCAGACTGTGATGGTGTTTGGAAGCCAGGGTCTTTAAAGAGGTAATGAAGTTAAAATGAGGCTGATAGGGTGGGTCCTAATCTGACTGATGGCCTTGTAAGAAGAGGAGGTTAGGACACACAAGAAGACACCAGGGATGTATATGCACAGAGGAAAGACCACGTGAGGACACAACAAGAAGGCAGCAGTCTGCAAACCAGGGAGAGAGGCCTCAGGAGAAACCAAACCTGACAACACCTTGATTGTGGACTTCTAGCCTACAGAACTGTGAGAAAATAAATTTCAGTTGTTTAAGCCATTTAGTCTGTGGTATTTTGTTATGAAAGCCCGAGCAGACTAATATGGATACTTTTCACTAAAGTTCAGAAACCAACTTTTTATTTTGAAAATATTTCTTATATTAATTATACCACTGAATAACAAATAGCAGACGAAGAGAAGTTTCCCTTTATAGAATTATTTCAACAAATAAATAAATAATAAGTTATAGAATTGTAATGTCCTTTTGCAGCCCTTAGTGATCAAAGAATCTAGGCATTTAACATTCCTAACGTCATGAAAGGAAAGAAAACCAGACCCTGTGTGCCTCTTGATGAGGAACACATTACCTATGAAGTGGTCCTGCCCAAAATATTGAACCTGAATCTGATTAAGCCTCTAAATTCAAGTACCAATTTACAGAAAGTGCAGAGAAAACTGGAACATGTTAAACTATACCATGGCTAGGCAATCAACAAAATCTAGATCTTGTGACAGTCTACAGGGAAAGAATACACTTTCTTTGAATAAATTGCAAGGGAATTGAAAAAAAAGATGGGAGTGTCGATGAAAATAATCCATAACCAATCTATAAATGAAAATTTGGGTGAGTTCATTCTGAGCTTAAATCTGAGGATTATAACCTGGGAGAGTCTTTCCACAAAGGAACAGAGCAGTCCAAAGAAGTGGGGGTATACAGGGTGGTTACATACCCTCAAAGAGGATGTTTCACATATGATTGAAATGTCCCTTTTACAATAGTCATGAGGCTGCTCTGTCAGCACAGCGATAGATGGAAACGGCAGATAGGTCTGCTGTCTCAGTGAATGCCACGGGGTGGCAGGTGTGTTGCCTCTGGCTGGGGGGTCACAGATGAGCGCTGCAATCGGTTCCCAGCCTAAAGAAAGATGCTTAATCTTTAAGGAGATGCCAACGTTGGGAGGGCGAGAGAAGTTGCACCTTTATCTCAAGGGCCTTTGCTCTTGCCATAGGGAATCTCTAAAGCAGATATACAATGCATGCTCAACTGCCTCGGTCAGGCCCTTTTGGAAAGACAAGGTCAAGCCGAATTAGGTTTACACAAAATGGCTTCCTCATATACTCCAATATATCCTATTATTTGCCATTTTTATTTGTCAGGAGGAACCTGTAGATTTACAAAAATGTGGCAGTGAGGAATGAGAGAAGTAAATGGGTTCAAGACATCTTTGGAAGGCATAGTCAATGGCACTTACTGATTGTTAAAAAGAAACAACAAGCCCAAATGGAATCACTTGCACTAAGCCCCGCTGAGACTTCATACCTAAACTAATTGCAGTTTCAGCCTCCCCCATGAGTGGAATTTATACTAATCAGTCTGGAATTTCCTGGTCAGCGCTAGTGAAGTGGTCTGCCTAGGAAGACCTCTGCTTTCCCCTAAGAGAAGGAAACCTTGCCTGAAACAATCCACTCTTTTCACTTCCTTGTCCCAATATCTTTCTTCCTATAAAAACCTTCCATTTTGTTCACCTCCTTGCAGCTCCTTTCTGCTTACTGAATGGGATGCTGTCTGATTCATGAATGTTTGATAAAGCCAATTAGGTATTCAAGTCTTCTCAGTTGAATTTTGTTTTTAACATGGCTAATCTGATGTGAAGTGGTGCAGCAGTGAGCGGAAGTCAAAGGTCGTGTCTGGATTTCCAGCTTGGGTAACTGGGTAGAGGGAGACGTCATTTATTGAGAAAGGGAGCACTGGAGGGTGAGCAGTTCCTGAATGAGGTGGTTGTGAAGGGATGGCAAGTTCACTTTGAGGGGTCTTGAGTTTGAGGTACCTATGGGACATCCAGAGGAAAGGGCCCATAGGCAGGTGTAGTGTGGGCTTAGAGCTCCGGCCTGGAGATGATGTTTCATTGAACACATAGGCCAACTTTGTGTTAGGCGTTGTGCTTTCAGCACATGGTGGGTAGTTGAAGACCTGAGCCCGGCTGTGAGAGTGTGTGAGTTCAGAGTACAGGCAAGAACATGTGGAGTCCTGACAGGTGGCTGCATTCCAGGCCAACAGAGAAAGGAGAGCCACCAGAACCTGCTGCTTCCGAAGACCAGGGGGGTTAAATAATTTAACTGGCTCATGGAATATAGTTTCCACTGTACTGCTCTGTGTTAGAGGCCCATGGGGGGCATGATTAGACCTAGCTGAAGGGAAGACGTGCTTGGGAAGGATAGTCAAGGCAACAGGGCAATGTGGTGGGACCATAGGGTCTAGCAGTTCTCACAGGAGGAATTCCAATCATTATGACCTCTCCCTTTCCCCCTAGGTCCCTCATTGCTGGGCCACATTAGTGCATCGTCTTCACCCTTGGAGAGAGGGGCACTGTGCTAATGTGATTTATAATAAGAAATATATATCTTGGTTTTTGTCCAGATCTCCTGGCCCACAGCTCCCAAAACCTTTGTAATTTCTTAAGTGGTTAGAGTAATAGGGGCATCTTTTGTTTTAATATTTTCTTTTGTCTTCAGTTCCTGAAATAGCTTCAGAGTGATAAGGTGAAATGGTGCTTTTGTAACTAAACACTTTCAATCATATCTGAGTTTATGTTAACAAGATGTTTGGAAGGCCCCTCAACAATCACATGTTGAGAGCTCATTGCCAAGGGAACCAACCATGTAATGAGAGGGTCAGAATTTTCAGCTCCTCCCACCCCTTCCCCATCTTTGGGGAGGGAAGAAGGGCTGGGGATTGAACCAGTCACAGTGGCCAATGATTTAATCAATCATGAAGCCTCCAGAAAAATCCCAAAGGTATGGGGTTTGGAGAGCTTCTGGGTTGGTGAACATGTAACCATGGGCCCTCTAGAACCAGATCAACTGATCACAGAGTAATTAAGAGTGATTTTTCAGGAAGTGAAAATTGACCCTTGTCCATTTCAGGCTGGTTGAGACCACCAACCCATCAAATTGGCCTGCACAAATGCCCGGTAAGTGACCATTTTGACATCAAAGGGCTGAAAATTCCACCCACAGATCATACTAACACCATCATTTTATGAACATGAATCTTACAAAGACCCATGAAGCTTGACTATGCTTTCACAGATCATTGATTACCTCTCGTCTCCTTACCTCCCATCATCTATCTTCACACTTCAGACCACCCTGCCAAACATCTGATAAATTTTGCCCCAAGGCCTGGATTGGGGAGACACATCTGAGAGTGTTTGCCTCCTGTCTCCTTGCAGATTGATCTTGCAATCAATCTGTATTCTTTTCTCAAAAGCTGATACCATAATACTTGGCTCTTCATGCACATTGGGCAGGAGAATCCAAACTTAGTGTGGTAACAATTTTGGCAACCATGAAGGGACTAGGTGCTATGGCTGCCCACCCAAGGCTCTGGAGCCCCCAGGGAGGTGTGGGGTCTTTTCCCTGACCCTAAGTAGCTGCCCAGACAATTTTGTCTAGAGGCTCAGCTGATTGGATTCCCATTTCCTGCCATGGTGCCCCAGGCCCCTTGGTGCTCTTTTTCCTTTTGAAAGAAGAAACAGTGCCTGGATCAGATGTCTTTTGGGAGAGTGACCTTGTAAAAACATACCTGTGCCTAAATTGTCTAATAGTCTTGTCAGAATTGTGGGTTAGAGTCCCACTCCAAGGGAAACAATATAAAAGGGCTATAGCTGCTGGGACGCTCAAGAGAATGGGTTAGAATCCCAAATTCTGGGTTAGTATCCCAGAAAACCCTTGTTTAGAGTCCCAGAATACTGGTTCTGTGTCTGTTCATGTTTGTCTACATCTGATTATTTTATTTGTGAGAGTTGGCTGTTTGGGGACTGAGTTTCTCAGTGACCATAGCAAATTCTCTTTCGAAACTACCTTGTTTGTTGAGACCACCTTGGAAAAAGCCCCCTGAAATGGGAATAACTGTAAATGGCTGTCAAGATAATCCAGGATAATTTAAAATTACAGTGGCCACTTTGGGCTCTTTTTGAGCCTCCAAACCGAGAAACAAGGAAAATCTTTAATCTTTAAAGAACCAAGTGCTCCAACTTCCAGCATAATTGAGCAAAATCTAAAGGTTCTGGAAGCTGTAAATATTTACAAAGAACTTCAAAATCTTACTAAGCTTGTTTTGTGTCCTAAGGGCTTGGCTTGGTAATTGTAAAGTTCAGGGGGTTCCCAAAAATACTGTTGGACAAAAATGTGGTGGCACCCCATTTTGTGGTCACAGATGGTTGGAGAGAAATGTGAGTGGCACTCCCTTTTGTGGCTAAGGGTCCTACCAAACTGCCGTCACCTCAGGTGAATTACATTGGCCGTTAGAAGGAATGTTCTGATTAGATAACAACATTTAAGAGTGCACTTAAAAGTGAAAACTTCAAAATTCCAAAATAACCTTATTGAAAGTTGTGTTGCAAGAAGCTAATAGAAAATTAAGTTATAAAAGGTACTCAAAAGAAAAGCATATTAGGTCATGGCTTTATAGACACCCATGTAATCTACTCCCAGAGATAATGAGACTCAGAGAGATTTTCTGGGAAACTGCTACATTAAAGATTAATAGAGTTGCTCAATACTGCCAGGTATAGTTACTGCTCATCCTGGCTGAAACCTGACAAGATATTTGAAAGCATTTAGCAACTTACAATCAGCAATTTGGCCAAACTGGAAGCTGATATAAATAGCTGATAGGAATTTTTGGGGCAACTTATTCTCTAAGCTAAAATAAAACTAAGCACTCAGAGGGAAAGAAGTGAATTAGGGATGATATAGTTGGACAGGTAGATCAACCTATAATGTCATTTAAGTTACAACCCCAATATCTGAGGAAGTAAGAGCAACTGTCCTTAAGAAAATCTTAGAAAAACTCAAAATGAAGCTCTAGATTCAAAGTCCACCCATTTCCCTTATCTCAAAAAGTGTGTAATCTCTCCGGGGACTGTTATATAGCCCATCACCAATTTCTAAGATTGAAGGAAAAAAAAGTAAAAAAGGAAAGACAAATGGCCATAAGAGCACTCTTGCCCAAAATCTAGCATCTAGACTGTCTTCGCCACAAATATTAGTAGAAAGAGTTTAAAACAAAATTTAGATTCAATTATTCTTTCATAACTAGTGAACCTTATATTACTGTACCTGATTCATGGCAATAATTTTAAAGCAACAGCTGTGGAGTCTTTGTGTACTTGTCTCATAAGTATGTTATATGTGTGTGATATCTTACCATCAGATGATATGATTTCTAAAAGAGTTCTAGCCAATTGACTTAAAGTAAGTGCTTATATAAATTATTTCCAAATGTAATAAAAACTAACCAAATCCTTTTCAAGTTAGCATGATATAAAATAATCTTTGGTAAATGGAAGCTTATTTAAGTTTTTTTGTTTGATTAAAATAAACATGTCTTCAGAGTTGTCAGCAGTGGATATGATACAAACATGCAACCTTCATTCTACCTGGGTTTATTAGTCAGATAAGCTTATATTTTCTCTGCTACAAAATTTGTCAGCAGAGATAATAGCTTAGAATGATAGCTGATTTCGTCTAATGTCTCATGAAGTTTTTGTAGGAAATCTAAACATAACTATTGGAAATGAGTAAACTAAATAGATGTAAGTAAGATAAAGTGTTTGGGCAAACTTTTAAACAATAATTATACTTTACAGCATGTATAATTAAAATAACTTCCAAAATCTCCTGGTAACTTGAAACTTTGAAGTTTTGCCAGGTTAAATTAAATGATGGAAAATTCATTGAATCTAGATCATTTCCAAATAAGATAAAATATTAGACATCATTGCTAAATATAAGTTTATCTACTTTTGGCTTCTTATTACAGAGAAATCAAAAGATGTCTGGGTCTATTAGTAAACATGTCTTGCATTTTATTAAAAAATTATTCTATGAAGTAGCATGTTTCTAGAGGCTATGAAAAGTATTTATAAACTTGCCAAGCCACAGAATGCTAACGTAAAAGACAGTTCATAGTTGCTTACTTCTTAGTTTTCATTAAAAATTAAGGTTTATAGGGGTTAAAATTCTGGTTAATATATGTGATTAAAGCTATTACAATTAATAAGGGAAGCATCTTTGCATTCAAAGAAAGTAAGATGTATATTTTTAGTAAAGAAAGTATAAAAAATAGAGATATTTTTGTTTGTTTTGTTAAGAAAGATAAATTTGTCCTAAAATACTAGAAAGGAAAGAAAGCATAGGACAAATTCTGGATGTAAAAAGAAAGTTATAGAAGGTTTGTGGGAGAAGAACTCTGAGGAAAAACTATGCATGGTCAAGTTGGCTAAGATTAAAATGAATTTAATTAAGCAAATGAATTTTGATATCAAAAGTAAGATGTATAAGATGGTACAAAATTAGAATTTGGTCTTCCTCTCTTTTAAAAGGATAATTTTCTTAAAATTCTAGTCTGCTCTTGATAAAGACATTATAAAAAATTTTTCTTTATTTTGAGTAAATCTACCTGAGAGACAGAAATTCTATTTTGTCATAATAATTTCCTATGCTCAAAATGATGAGGTCTCTCTATTAATGTTTTTAAAAACTGTTTAATTCTCTGTGTTTGCCTTTACTGTGTGGGGGATCAGAATTGGCCACCTCAAAATGTGTCTCTTTGGCTTGATTATTTTTAAGAACAAAGACTCTGAAAGAAACTTTGGCCTTCCCCCAACTGCCTAAAAGAATTTAAGATAGAAGGCCTGTTCCAGGAAGGAGCTAATAGCATAACATAACATTGTCTATAGCCAGCCCAGCAAATACTTTTGTAACAAACATTTCCATTTCCATCCCCATGTAAATTGCCTTCCTCCCCTTTGAAGTCGCAAACCACTACCCTCAGCATCCTCCTTTGTCCTTAGCTAAAGATGCTAATTAAGGCAATGGCTTTGGACTTTCTGGTGAGTTACTCAGCTTTCCTGGGTTTTTCCCATGTACACATGTTGTAAAGCTTTGTTTGATTTTCTCCTATTATTCTCTCTCTCGTCAATTTAATTCTTAGGCCAGCCAGAAGGACCCAGAGGGTAGAGGAATTGTCTTCCTTCCCTACAAACATCTTATGCTGTCATTTTGGTTAAATGGATAACTAAGCATGATTTCGCAGTGAGCTATGATCCTACTTGACCAAGTGTTTTAAAATCTTTTGATATTTTTGACAAACTTCATCTGAGACTTCTCAAAGAATTTATTCTCTCTTCCTATAAAGAGGAAGATATTAAACTAATTAGGCTTATTTCATATGTTAAATTACATGGGAAGCATTGTCAAATAAATGATGATAAACCTTCCTAGGTTATGTTATGTGGGTCGATGTTATTGGTATAAATGTTTTAAAAAATTCGCAACATTCCTAAAATTCTGATCTGTCCTGGTTGTCAGTCATAATTCTAAGTTATTATTTTAAAGCATTGTATGTCACAGAAATAACCAAGTTTCTTTGTAAATTGCCATTTTTGAGTCTTTTGTCATTTGCAAACAGTTGTTGTTTTACTCTGATGTTTTTGCAGATGTATTTCATCTTCGGAGAGATTCATGGAAAGGATTCTGACTCTTACTCTAGAATACAAGTTTCTGAGAAACTTTCAGATTATAAAACTGAGCTGGGTAAGAAATTACAGAACTCTATTGGAGAAACTGATGACCTCATAAAACTGCTAATAGAAGATCAAGATAAAGAGTTGGTTACATGGGACTGAATGAACTGATGAGGATGATTATAATTTTTATGACTTTTTGTTTGAAATGTTGCTGATTTTCAAAATGTCTTATTTTTCCAGATTTAAGGAAACATTTTCCTCTTTTCTCTTAAGCTAACTATGACTTATAGCAATTTGATAAATTATGCATTTGTAAGCAGAATTGAAATATTTATTTTTTCCTCCATGCCTGATCCCTCCACAATTTGGAAACTCTTTGATGAGTAAGTATTCTTATTTTCATGGCACTATAGTTATTTGTATAAATTCAATAAGAATCTGATCTTCTTATAGCAGGACAAAATTGGAAACATTGGTTATATTACCAAGGCTTTGACTGGAATGTCATATTTGAGAGAAATATGCAAGACCAGACAACGTTACAAGGATTGACTTTGTGGAACAAATAAAGCCACTTGGAAATATTGGCCTGGTACCTTGCTTACAAGGTTCCAAGCAAACTTACCAGGTGAGTAAAGAAGTTCACTTCCCTGGCAGGTGCAAGAACCTCAGGATAGTTTGGGGACCTCAAGTAGAGAAGAATTCACCCAAATCTATATGTATTTCAGGTAGAGCCTGATGACTAGTCCTTGGCTTGGCTTTCCTGGCCTTGAGACGCCTTGAAAGTTTAATCTGAAGTTCCTTATAAAAAGTTCCAGCAAAGCAGATTTTAAACAGCCTATGTGACCAATTGCTATTCTTGCTGTGCTTATGTAAATAATTGGGTCAAGTTTGCTGAAACTAGAATTATTTTGCCAATCAATTAGTCTTAATTTGGCTCTCTTTGGTAAAAATGATGATTTTAGAGAGAAAAATTATGTTTTAATAGAAACTATAATACAGATTTGTGGATATTAGATTCTAGTTCTGTTAATTATCTATGGAGATTTTATTTTCTACCTGTAAACTGGACTGGATCCTGAATTCTTCTAGTCCCCTCAAATATCTGGCTACAAATCTCCAAACTAACATTTTCAATTTATTTCCATTTGGAATCATTGAGAATTAAAATGACACTTTTTCCTGAAACCCTGCAAACTGAAGTTGGACAGCTTGATATAAACTTAAGAGAGATTCATGCCTGTTGCTGTGTAAGCCACTCAGAAAGATATCTGAACACTGGATGACATCATCAGAGACATTTCAAGCTGGAAAAGATGCTTTGACCCTGATGTCTAGAAATCTTGACTGACTGTCCCCTGGGCTCAGAAACTGGTTTATAATTTGCTCCAACAATGACACTTGTTTTTCTTTCTGTTTATCTATAAATACTTATTAAATACCTGGTTACTTGCTTACACATTATAGGCCTAACTTTGGGAGCCCACCTGCATCACTGCCTTACCAAGAGACTAGTTCCATGAGAGGCAACAACCTAAGCCCTTTACCAGTGGGAAGCAGCTAGAATGGTTGTCACTCATTTCCCTCAAGAGTGAAGAATGAACAACAAAAAGGGGGGTGGTTTGTAACCATGGGCCCTCTAGGACCATTTCAACTGACCCCATCTTATCAACAGAGTAATAAGAGTGGTTTTTCAGGAGCATAAAAACGAGCCCTTGTCCAGTTCAGGCCAGTTGAGACCATTAACCCATTAAATGGGCCTGTAGAAATGCCCAATAAGTGATCCTTTTGACATAAGGGACTGAAAACTCCACCCTCATACTAACACCACCATTTTGTGAACATGCATCCTATGAAGAGCCATGAAGCTTGATTATGCTTGCACAGATCATCAGTTACCTCACTTCTCCTTACGTCTCATCATCTATCTAGACACTTTAGACTGCCCTGCCTTTCATCCCATAAATTTTGCCCCAAGCCTAGATCATGGAGACAAATCTGAGACCATATACCACCTGCCACCTTGCAGATCAATCTCACAATAAATCTGTATTCTTTTCTCAAAATCCCATGCTGTAAGAATTGGCTCTTTATACACATTGGGCAACAGAACCCCAACTTTGTGTGGTCACAAACATGTAGAGGTGCTTGGAGGGCAGCAATCTGGAGAGGGCATGGAAGCTTTGTGCCTCTTCTCACATACTTTTCCCTATGCATCACTTCAGTCTGGCTGTTCCTGAGTTATATCCTTTATAATAAATCAGTAATACAGTAAGTAAAATGTTTTCCTGAGTCCTGTGTGCTGCTCTAACAAATTAATTGAAACTGAAAAGAGTCTTGGGAACCTCTAGTCTCAAGGAGGTCTGTCAGAAGCAGAGGACTTGCAATTGGACTTGCAATTGGTGTCTGGGGTGGGGAGTGCAGTCTTGTAGGACTGAGCCCTTAACCTGTGGGATCTGATGCTATCTCTGGGTGGATAGTGTCAGAATTGAGTTAAATTTTGGGACACTCAACTTCTGTCTGGAGAATCTGAGACTTTCTTGGTGTTGGAATCCTCGTTCTCTCCAACATCTGGTCACAGAAGTATTCTATGAGTAGTGAGTGAGTGGTATAAAGGAGAAACAGAGGAAGAGTTTTGACTTTTACAGGCACAAAAATCACCACTTGAGTAACCGACTGTAAGCTTTTTCACCCTTTCACATCAGGTCAGATCAGATTATGTTTGCCTCCTTTGTGAAACTGTCCCTGACTCCACGGACAGAAATAATCATTCCCTCACATGGAACCCTATAGTGTTTTGTGAATTTTATAGTTTTTACTCTACTGTCCAACAATTACTTGTACATGTCAAGCCCCTTGAAGCATGGGGATCTTATCCAGTCCTCTTTGCAGGCCCAGTATTTGTCTTAGGCAATGGCTGGGATGAATGGAGAGCCCTTTTGGGGAGAACTAGTCACGGGCAGAGAAGTAGAGCTGGTTGGGGAGGAGGAGAAGGGAGAGAGGGTATTTGGGGAAGAGATCACGGTGGGAAAGAGATGGTATTATGAGAGAGGGAGCTTTTGGAGATTTTTGCCTCAGGCCCCTGAATTTCTAGGTCTAACATTGTTAGGCTATGTCTGTTCATTACAAATATCTTTTATCTTAGGTTCCTTAAAATATTTTCCAGCTTGAGTTAATCAGTCTTATCTATACAGCAGCACCTACATTACTGTAGTAAAGATTAAAGTAATGAGTTAAGTAAAGGATTTCTTTTAAGCCATATTCTTACCTTCAAGCTCCAGCTGAAAATTAGCAGCCCAAAGGCCTGGCCAAGGGTCAGTGAGCACAGAAAGTGCATTCCAAGGAAGCAGGGCAGTGTTCTCTCGGGATGGCAATTGCAGAGGCTCAAATACCACCGTGTCAGAGGCACATGGGACCTTCAGCAGGGAAAGGCTCTTTGTGGGGCTCTTGGTGTCAGTGTGGTAAGTTGGAGCCATTCTGGAAGAATTGCTACTGAGCAGAAACAAACCCTCTGACCCAGCCTGAGGAGGAGGAACTGTAAATGATCACTCAAATGTGGCCTTAGTCATTCTGCAAACCTCAGCTCCCTTGAGTTTATGCAAACTCAAGGGCTGTTTGGAGGAGAACACTGTTCCTTCCTCTGGGTTCATGCCCAACATCTGTGCACACCCATAACTGAGCTCTGCAGCAGACCTTGGCTCTTGTGCTGCTGTGGCTCCTCTGTATGGAGAGAATCTAAAACAGCTGGGCTTGTGGGAACATGGGAAGTGGCTGCAGGGCCAGATGCATCCAGCCCCAAATGGGCTCCTGCTCCTTTGGTGTTCTGCTTTCTGTTCTTGGCTCCTTGCTTGACTCACTTTCTACATTTATGACATAGACAGTTCCTGCCTCGAATTGATGTTTTAAGATTAAAAACAGCAATGTTAATGAAAACACCTTGCCTAGCACATAGTTAGTGCTTAAAAATGTTGGTTCTTCTTGCCTTTCTCCCCAAACTGTATTCATCCAAACCTAAATGCAGAGAGGACAGAACAAAATTCTAGAGCCCAGGTGTGTATTTATTTGTACCTTGCTTTGTCCTACAGAGGATATACTTTCATGGAGGAAGATTATATTTCCTAGTTTTCTTGGCTACCTGGAAAATCAAAATGATCACTGTATTAAACAATCTCTGGGGGGCCGGCCCTGTGGCTGAGTGGTTAAGTTAGTGTGCTCCACTTCAGTGGCCCAGGGTTTTGCTGGTTCAGATCCTGGGCGTGGACATGTCACCACTCATCTGGCCATACTGAGGCGGCATCCCACATAGCACAACCAGAGGCACTCATGACTAGAATATACAACTATATACTGGGGGGCTTTGGGGAGTAAAAAATAAAATAAAATAAAAAGAAGATTGGTAACAGATGTTAGCTCAAGTGCCAGTCTTTAAAAAAAAAAATCTCTGAACTGTTAACAGTTCTGCCAACACCCTACCTTGCTCATGTAGGGGAGGAAGACATTTCCTCTACTCGCTCTGCGTTCTTCTGCCCGGAGAACGAATGAATTCACATGAGATTGAATAACAGGAGAAAATTAAACAAAGCTTTATAACATGTATACATGGGAGAGGCTCAGGCAAACTGAGCAACTTGCCAAAATAGTGGAAGTTCTCCCCTTAAATACCACCCTCAGGTAAAGACAAAGGAGGATGTTGGGGATGGGAGGAGTCATCATGGGAGGTTACCAAAAAGTACAGTAAATAAGGGTAAGGTTATTATGCAGATTTAAGTCCTTGCCTTCCACATTGATTAAGAGTTTCTAGAGATAAGTTCATCCCCCCTTCTTCCTGGTACAGAGAGGGAGACACCTTTACAGATGGAGATTTCCTTTACAAATATAAACGTATCTTAACAAAGGGTAAGTAAATTCTACTTTTCAGAGTAGAAAGAGTTTTCCTGTCTGCAGTTTTTTTTTCTGTTTTATCTCCCCAACCCCCCCCGTACACAGTTGTATATCTTAGTTGCAGGTCCTTCTAGTTGTGGGATGTGGGACGCCGCCTCAACGTGGCCTGACGAGCGGTGTCATGTCCGCGCCCGGGATCCGAACCCTGGACCACTGCAGCGGAGCACGCGAACTTAACCACTCGGCCACGGAGCCGGCCCCTGCAGTTTTTTTAAAAAAGTAGCCAGCCCCAAATAATCCTCATGTCAAAGAGACATATCTTGGAGTGGTCAATTCCAGTCCCTCACACTCATAACCCACTGCTTTTCTTTCTGGAATTAAGCACAACCGTGCACCCCAGCTGCCGTTCCTACCAAAGCTTCTCTTGGCTTCTTTGAATCTGTTCCCATGATGCTTCTTCACTGACACCTCTTCCTCCTGTTTTCAAAAGATTTTTTTCTTTAAATCTCAATCCATTTTTCTTCTTTCTGCTCTCTTCTCTCGGATAATTTCACTTATTCCAGTCCTGTCAACTCTCAGCAACATTTGGTGAACTCACAAGTTCTGAGCATTGACTCACAATCTTTTTCTATAAAGTCCCTGATTCCCAGCTGCCTGCTGAGGAGTCTGGCAGTATCAGAGTGTCCTGCACTGCATGTAGCATCTCTCCCCACCTCCGCTATCTGTGTGCTCCGTGCTCCTTGTCTGGTCACGATATCACCATCGTCCACACCTGAAACATCACCTTGGACTAAGGAGGGGGAACGCCCCCCACTTAACAGTGTCATTTATTAATTTAACATTGTGAAATGTGAAGCAAAACAGAGTCACTTATGTCCAAGGGCTTTAAATTGGAGCTGGGGAGCCATGAAGGAAATGGGTCTTGTGCACGTCCTCATGGGGCAGAACATGAACTTTGGAACTGAGTAATGCTGCAAGAAACCACATCACAGTGCTCATCACAGTGATGGACTTTTGCCTCCCTCTAGCTGGACTTAGCAGTCAATTTGTTAGCCAAGATTAGCTTTCTGCTGCCAACCTTCAGTAACATTCTTTGTAATACAAACCTCTCTTCTTTGCCTGTAAAAGCCCCTGATTTTTACTCCCTAGCAGGGACACTATTTGGGTTTCTATTTGAATTCTACTTGAATTGCAGTCCTTTGATACCAAAATAAATGCCTCTCTGCCTCTCATTTTGGCTCTTTATCTTTAGGTTAACAAAATATATTTACTGAGTGCAACTGTAAACAGTGAGTAAACCCACAGTCCTTTTGATCACAGAATTTACAGTTAGTAACTTACTGCTCATATCTGCTTCCTCCACATTCACACATGAACTGCAACATTGCAGAACTTTCTAGCAGATCTTCTCTTCTCTGACCTCTTCCTTTCTGGTTTCTCATGCACTTAGCATATAAATTTTTATCAGCTCACATCAAGTTATCCCCTGTTTGTTTATGGGCCAAAGTTTGGATGCTTTTGACTGGAATTCAAGGCCATCTTTAACATGACACAGTGCCCTCCATGGACCTCAAATACTAGCTCAACTGAATAACTTACTATCTTCTGTATGCATCCCATAATTCCTGCTTCCCTGCTTCACTCTTGTTCTCCTGCCAAAAATGCTCTCAATCCAGTTCCATAAAGAGTCAATGCTTTAGCTTTAGCATTTCCTTGGAGCCTTTTTTAAGTTCCACCTGAAAACACTTCTACTGTGAAGCCATATGCTTTTTTAAAATAACAGTTTTGTTGAAATCTAATTCATGTATTATACAATTCACTCATTTAAAGTGTACAGTTCAATGGTTTTCAGTATATTCACAGAGTTGTGTAACCATCACCACAATCAATTTTAGAACATTTTCATCTGTCAAAATTGACTATAGAGGAGGTGTTTTAAATGCAGTCGGAGCTGCCTTTCCAGAGAAATTGCCTTGCTGTCTTGAGCTTCAGACTCGGTCAAACCTTTGGACTGGGCCGAAAGGGCAATTGTTTTACAAGCAATTAGTTAAGAAGTCATCAGGAGAACTGGCATCCTGATCACAAAGGCTGAGGATCGTGGACTCTCTGAAGGTGGAATCAGTAGTGAATCAATGTTTAACCAAGACTAGCTCTTCTGCCTCCAGCTGAAATTTAAATTCTTTGTAATACAACCTCCCGTCTTTGCATTCAAAAGTCCCTGACTTTTACTCCCTAGCAGACCATCTTTTGGGTTTCTATCTGAGTCTCTGTCTCCCGAATTACAATTCTAATTGCCCAAACAAATATCTGCTGTTTAAATTGCTGAGATTTTTCCTTGGTCTACACATTACCCCATAAAAAAATCCCATACCCATTAACAGTCACCCCCATACCTCCTATGCCCCCAGCTTTAGGCCGCCACTAATCTACTTTGTGTCTATCGATTTGCTTATTGTGGACATTTTATGTAAATTGAATATAATGTGTGGTCCATATGATTTACTTGCCTTTCTTGTACAGCAATTTTCCTTTTTTACTTTAATGAGCAAATCACTTATCCTCCAGGGCTCAAGTGTCTTAGCTGTAATATTGGGACTTACAGGAGGACTAGCTCTAATGTCTACTTTATATCATTTTTTATGAATATGTCTTTTCTCCCAATCAGAATGGG
Organism: Equus quagga; assembly: GCF_021613505.1. Lineage (NCBI taxonomy): Eukaryota > Metazoa > Chordata > Mammalia > Perissodactyla > Equidae > Equus > Equus quagga. The sequence goes on from NC_060271.1 coordinate 50,476,948, forward strand.
CTACTGTGATGTTGTCATTTATAGTAAATATCTATTTTGGCTTCATCCCTGTTTCTGACAGACAGCTCCTAAAACCCTGGGAATTTCCAGTGTTGAGAGTGATAAAGGTGTCTTTTGTTATGCTGATAGGATGCCTTGGAAAGCACCCAAGGATGGAGATTTGTTGCCAGTGGAGGGACCATGGGATTAGAAGGTTGTAACTTTCAGTCCAACCCCCTGACCTCTGGGGAGGGGAGAGGGGCTTGGGATTGAGTTCAATCACCCAAGGTCAATGATTTAATCAGCCATGCCTATGTAATGAAGCCTCCATAAAAAACCAAACGGACAGTGTTTGGAGAGCTTCTGGGTTGGTGAACACTTGGAGTTTGGCAAGAGTGGTGAGCTCAGAGAGCTTGGAAGCTCCATGCCCTTTCCTCATACCTTGCCTTATGCATCTCTTCCATCTGGCTGTTCCTGAGTTACATCCTTTTATAATAGACTGATGATATAGTAAGTAAAATGTTTCTCTGAGTTCTTTGAGCCACTCTAGCAAGTTAATTGAACCTGAGAGGAGGTCATGGGAACCTCTGATTTATATCATTTGGTCAGAAACCCACGTGACAACCTGGACTTGTGACTGGCATCTGAAGTGGCTTGGGGGCCTGTTTTGTACAACTGAACCCTTAATCTGTGGGAACTGAGTCTATCTTCATGTAGATAGTGTCAGAACTGGGTTGAAATCTAGGACACCCAGCTGGTATCCAAGAATTGTTGGAGGTATGGGAAAACTTCCCCCATACACATTGAAATTGGGTTCAGGAACCCAAGAAGACTACCTAGCAGGATAGTAGTTTTTCACTATTTACCCATTCAGCTGGATTGATGAGACATTTATTGAATAGATAAATGAATCAACAAAAACTTTAATTTACATCAGGACAGGGACCAGGGTAGGCAAATGAGGTGCTAGAGTGCAAAGCGTAAGGAAACACTCACTCCCAGGGTTGTGCCCTTACCAGTGAGTGAGTGCTTTTTTCATTTTGTGCCCCATGGTTGCCTCACTAGTCCTGGCCCTGGTTTATGTGTAAGTACCATCCACATTGATTTTTCCTTCGTATAGATTCAGTGTTCCTCTTTGGAAATTTCTCAGAACCAGGTAAAGACGGCTCACTTTGGAGTTAGAAGAAATTTTCTACAGCAGCTTCTTTCTACCAGAGAGACCAAAGCTGCCATTGCCTCCTTGAATCCTTCAAGAGCTTCTTGAGAGATCTGATGGGGTTTACAGTTGGGAGGAGTGGCGAATTGCCTACTGCCACTGGCACAAAGGGGATGGTGTTTGTTTTCCCAGGGAGCTGGCTCTGAGGAGGGCTAAGAACAAAGGTCTCTCCCCATCTGACTCAGCACCTGTTCCTCTTTTCCTGGGAGTTCAGAGCTGCATCTCCTTGGGGGGACTTTGTATTATTGGTCAACCCCACAGGCACTCTGACCCAGCCACCAGTGAGGAGAGGAACTGTTTCTGGCAGCAGCCATTGTGCTGACTGGGGCAAAACTCTGACTGCTTTGTTAGGTCTCGGATGTTGCTGATAGACTGGGAAGCCAGCTCAGCGTTGTCCCCCTCTGTCCCCTCCTCTGTTTTTTCTTCTATTTTGGACCATCTACATACAATTCACTTAACTACGTTACTCAGACCATTTTTCTCACATAGCTCACTTGCTTTAAATCTGCCCTCCTTTTCCTTGTCCAGTTCTTTCCCAGTCACCTTGGGAAAGATGGATCAAATCTTTCTCTCTCCTTCACTTATCTCCTTTCTTTCAGTTTCTGCTTCTCTCCCTTCCATTTGCTGGCCCAGCCCCTACAGCCTTGGCTGATGGCTGTAGATACGGGGAAATGACATATTGTGTTAAGGAAAGGAGAAGCTCTGAGATGTGAAGCAAAGTTAGAAAGAATGAAGAACTGCTGTCTTAATTTCCTAGGGTTTTATACCAAAGTACCACCAAAGGTGGCTTAAACAACAGAAATGTATTGCCTCACAGTTCTGGAGGCTAAAAGTCTAAGATCAAGGTGTGGGCAGGGTTGGTTCCCTCCGAAGCTGTGAGGGAGAATCTGCTCCAGGCCTCTCCTCAGCTTCTGGTGGCTGCCGATGATCTCTGGTGTTCCTAGGCTTATAGATGCATCACCTTGATCTCTGCCTTCATATTCACATGGTTTTCACCCTGTATGTGTCTGTGTTCAAATTTACCCTTTTCATAAGGACACCAGTCATATTGCATTAGAGCCCACCATCATTAACCTCAATTTAACTCGATCATCGGCAAAGATCGATTTCCAGGTAAGGTCATATCCACAGGTACTGGGGTTAGGTCTTCAGCATCTTTGCTGGGGAACACAATTCAACTCATAACATGCTAATATCAACTTTTAAAGCTCTGAAAAAATAGCCAGAAGTCTTTTTCAAAATTTCTGTAAAAGCTTTCAACTTTGTTTACCATTTCTTCCAACTAAGTTAGCTCTTTGTCCTAAGGCATTGACATTCGAGATAAATGTAGTTGTCTCTTATTTTGTTTAATACCTAGTTTTGCAGTAGTATTGTGTTTTTCCTTTGATTCATTTAGAATGCATGATGTTTATGAGTTAACTGTGGTTTTTGTCCTAGCCTTGGGAACCTGTACTTATTTTAACATTGTTTCTTGGGAAAATGTCTTCCAAGTGTCAGAAGTCTGAAGGAAACTCTGGAGCACATTTGATTTTTAACTGAGGACTTTCTGTGCAGATTTCTGAATCCTTGCTGTCCCTGACGTGACGATAATTGTACCCTTCTAAGGCAGAGAAAAGCAGCCACATGACCAATAATTCACCTGGTGTTTGGATAGTGCCAACACACTTTTAGGATTTCTCAAATTACTAGTAGTGCTTTATAGACATGTTAGGACATTGAATGATTGAGCAAATTCTGATAAGGTAGCGAGTGAAACATCATATTACAAAATAATGTGTTCAATATGATTCTACCTTTGTAAAAAATGCTTTGTTTATCTATAAGTGTATGAAAAATCTATACATTAAAGTGTGTACCTCCTTGTTAGCCACAGGTTATCTCTCAGCATTGGGGGACCACCACTTGTCAGGTGTGATCAAAACGTAATCTGTCTCCTGATGCTCTTTCCATTTGTTTCAGTGGAGATAACCTTATCCTAACCCTGGGTGGGATCTTGGGCAGTTCCCATGATTTTTCTGCTCCCTTTTGGTTAATTGATGGTACTATTGTTCCTCTAACTCAGAGCAGTGGTGACTCCATAATTAGAATTTTTTAAATTGAGGTATAATTGACATACAATTTTATCTTAGTTTCATCATAATTAGTCTTTAAACTTGGATCAGTCTTCAATTTTCATCAGAACTAAGACTTCTGCCCATTCCCATGCTAAGGCCTGAATTGAGAGAACAGGATGGGATTGGATTTTGCTCTCTCTGTGCACCCCAGCTCATTTCCCACTCACTAGCTACATGTTTGGAACCCACCTGGGTCAAAGACGGGAAAGGGAGAAGAGGTAAGGGGTTAGGAAATTTCCAACATGGGTGGGGACCTTTGTGATCTCTTGGTCAGCGGCTCTCCTCTCAGTTCATGGCTCACTGTCCTGGGGTCCTGGGTGGTCCCTGGGCCTCTCTCATGTGGCCCACATGTGGTCCACGGGAAACACTCAGACATCCTTTGTGTGTGTAGGGCAATCCCAACCTGGCAGTCCTGTCTGGTTCCCTAGATTTCCCAAACGAGGCTTGGAGTCTGGAGTCCACAAGGCTCCCCTGTTGCAGAGCACCCCAATCACACTCTCCTTGAAGTCTATACTCTTCAGGCTGGAGACAAAGGAGGGAGCACCTCACCTATCCTTCCTGTCAGCGCTGGTTTGAGGATTCACAGCACACTAACAGCTCTCTCCGAAGAGATCTTGTCTCAAATCCTCTCTTCTTTCCACATCCCAACATCTTTTTATATTCTTGACCTGAATAAGAGTTCCAAGAATTAAGGAGAAATTTCTTGGCGATTTTATTTTAAATCCTGGATATGTGAATTCTATTTCATACTTATTTTGGTATTTAATATTTATTATATTGGTGCCTAAATCATAACCAAGGCAAGCAGAGTACTGTTTTTCAACTTTGTAAATTACACAAGTAGCATACACACAAAAAGGTGTTCAAATAAGCGTACAGCTTGATAAATTTTCACAAAGTGAAAACACCTGCATATTAGCCCCCAGATCAGAGGTTGGATATTACCAGCACCCCAGAAGTCCTTTGTGCATTTTCCTAGTCACTTCCTCCTTTCAAAAGTAACCCTGATCCATGGGGCTGACCCCGTTGTCTAGTGGTTAAGTTTGGCATTCCCTGCTTTGGCAACCTGGGTTCAGTTCCTGGATGCAGTCCTACACCATTTGTTGGTGGCCATGGTGTGGTGGTGACCCACATACAAAATAGAGGAGGATTGGCACAGATGTTAGCTCAGGGTAAATCTTCCTCAGCAAAAAAACAAAACAAAACAAAACAAAACAAAAACCTTGATCCTGACTTCTAATATTACTGCTTAGTGTGGCCTATTTTTGAACACTATGTTCTGTTGAACCAGATGAAATGGCTGATACTCATCTATATCTTTTCCCTTCAACATGGCGATGCTATTTTGTTCAACCTAATATAAATAAAATAAGATAAAGGTACACTGTGTAGGTATTTGTCTTTTGCTCAACATTTTGCCTTTGAAAGTCATTCATGTTGTTACAGGTAGTAATAATTTGTTCATTCTTGTTGTTTAATTTTTCCATTATATTGCAAAAGGGTGAAAAGTAATCCTAGGAGATCTGAGGACGATCAACAAATTTGTTTGCTACATAGAGTTTGAAGATGTTCAGCTTTAGTAGATATTGTCAATTTTCCAAAGCGATTGTGTCAGTTTACTCACTTACACTACATCCCAGCAACAATAAAGAATGAAAATTTTAAAATGATACAACTTATAATAACATCAAAAGCATCAAATACCCAGGAATAAATCTAATGTAAGATGTATAAGACTGCTGCACTATAAGCTGCAAGACCTTGTTGACAGAAAGTTAAAAATACTCAAATGGAGGGATATACCATGTTCGTACATTAGAAAACTTAATAATGTAAGGATGTCAATTCTTTTCAAATTGATTTATAGATTCAATGTAATCCTGATCAAAATCTTAGCAGAATTTTTTTCCCTGGGGTAGACTTGACTCTAAAATTTATATGGAAATACAAAAGGCCAAAAATGGTCAAGAAAATCTTGAAGAAACACAAAGCTGGAAAACTTAAGTTACCTAATATAAAGATTTATTATGAAAGTACATTAATTAAGACAGTGTGGTATTTGTGCAAGGATAGGCAAATAGTCCAATGAGGGAGAATAGAGAGTCCAGAAACAGATCCACAAAGAGATAGCCATTGGATTTATGATGACAGTGGCCCTGCAATGAAGAGGAAAGCATGACTTTTCCAATAGATAGTGCTGGGTCAATTGGATGTTCAGTTGGAAAAACCCTGAATTTTCACCTCATTGTATGCCAAGCATAAAAATCAGTTCTAGCTGGATTGCAGACCTAAATGTGAGAGGAACAACAACAAAACTTTTAGAAGGAAACACGAGTGAACATTTTTATGACCTTTGCGAAGGCCAAGCTTTATTAAACAGGCTAAAACAAGCATCTACCACAAAAGGAAAGCAATCACAAAATTAGATTAAATTAAAATGAAGAACTCTTTTCACCAAAACACCATTAAGAAAGTAAAAAGTCACGCCACAAATACTCTGATATTTGTCGAAACCTCCTATCCAGATTATATAAAAAATTCCTACAAATCCATGAGAAAAACACTAACAACCCAATAGAAAAATGGGCAAAAGATTCAAAGTGGTACTTCACAAATGACAACATGGCCAATAAATACATGAAAAGATGCTAACATCAGTAATTACCAGAGAAATAGGTTAAATCAATAGATTAATAAATCAATTCACATAAATTAAATTAAATCACAACCATTATTCACAATAGCCAAGACTTGGAAGCAACCCAAATACCCACCAACAGATGAATGGATAAAGAAGTGGTGTATATATATGATGGAATACTACTTAGCCATAAAAAGACAAAATCTTGTCATTTGTGATAACATGGACGTACCTTGAGGGTATTATGCTAAGTGAAATAAGTCATATGGAGAAAGACAATTACCTTATGACTTTGATCACATCTGCAAGATAGACAAACACATAGATACAGAGACCAGAAAGGTAGTTACAGAGGGGAAGGGGGTGGGGGGAGGGCACAAGGGGGAAAGGGGCACATGTGTACGGTGATGGATGGTAAATAGACTTTTGGTGGTCAACATGATGTAGTCTATACAGATGTTGAAATACAATGATGTTCACCTGAAATTTATATAATGTTATAAACCAATGTGACCTCAAAAAAAAAAAAATACTACAAGCCAGCCACCAGAATGTCTAAAATAAAAGAGTCAGGATATACAAAGTTTTGATGATGATGAGAGGCTAGGATCCAATTGCAGTTGATTTTCTTTTCTTTCTATTTTTCTGTATTTTCCAAATTTTCTACTGAATTTATGTTCTTTTGTAATAAGAATATAATGATATTTTTCTCCAAAGCAAATTCTTGTTTTCTTAGTGCTTCTCAGCTCTGCATCCAAAAGCAAAGGATGGACAGAATGGAGCGATATATCCAAATAGATCTGGTGGGTTTACACTAGATCCTCAGAGTGTGTGAGGTAATTTCATAGAACCAGGCTGTGGAGGGTAATTTAAGGGGCAGAATTTCTGACTACTGAAGGAAGAAGGTCAGGAACGATTCTGGGTTGGTGCATCTGAACAGGTAGAGTGTGGATGACTTCAATCTTGTCAGCTCATCGTACCTCTGAACTCTAATCATTTGATGCGGGCAATGACAGAGTCTTGGCTGTTATTGCTGTTTCATTGGCCTCAGTTCTTCCAGGCCTTTCTACTCTCATATCCTTCTCTCCAGAAATTGTTACAGTCCTTGGCTGTCCAAGTACTCAGCAGGGTCACCTAGTCCATATTTTGTCTCTAGGTACTTCTGCATGATGTAGACCTCAGCCAATGTGAGTGGCTTTAAAAAAAATATATATATATATATATATATGTTATAGTTATTGTTCTTTCAGATGTTGTTCTTTGAGGTTCTTTGAAGTAAGGTGAATAAATCACCTTAGCTCATTGTTTAGTAGCTTCCCTACTTTGAATTAACATCTCTCTTTTTATGACATTAATGATGAGATACTATAAGGCTTATTATATGACTGGCACAGTTCTAATAATTTCACATTTTTACTATTTTATTTAGACCTCCAGGAACCTTGTGGAGTGGCTGCTATTTTTGTCTCATGGCATGAAGACACTGAGGCACTTGAGGGGTAAATACCCTGCTCTACAATACAGCAGAAGAACCAGGATTTGAAGCCTGCAGGCTACATCCTTAGTCCAGGTTTTTGAGCACCACACTACTCTATGTTTTAAGTCCATCCTTTAGACCTTTGTTTCCTGGTGAATGTAGAGTAGCAAGACTGGCATCAGCATGAGAAGTATCCCAAACTGGGTCACTTCCTTTGAGGTCAGACCTCCGGAATTGATTTCTGGATGCAAAGGGCCTCAGCTACTTCCTCACAGCACAGCCTACTTCTGGAGCCCCTCCCCAAATGTCTGAGGGAACTCTGGGCCATGTCTCTAAAGCGGTTATTCACCTTATGCTCTAGAAAAATTATTTCATCATCCTTGTGGTCTTATATTTTAGGTGTAAAGGGTAATTTGATAGTTCCAAATATGGTGTAGTATCAACTTTTTTTTGAGGAAGATTAGTCCTGAGCTAACATCTGCTGCCAATCCTCCTCTTTTTGCTGAGGAAGACTGGCCCTGATCTAACATCCGTCCCATCTTCCTCCACTTTATTTGTTGGATGCCTACCACAGCATGGCTTGACAAGTGGTGCCATGTCTGCACCTGGGATCTGAACGGGTGAACCCTGGGCCACTGAAGCGGAACATGTGAACTTAACTGCTGGGCCACTGGGTCGGCTCCAGAGCAGTATCACTTTTTAAAAACATTTCTCTCACAGAAGAACTGAATGGACATTTTTCCAAAGAAGACATACAAATGGCCAATAGGCACATGAAAAGATACTCAGCATCTTGAATCATAAGGGAAACACAAATCAAAACCATAATGAGATATCACTTTGCAACTGTCAGAATGGCTATTATCAAAAAGACAAGAGATAATTGTTGGCAAGGATGTGGAGAAAAGGGAACCTGCAGTGTTGGTGGGAATGTAAATTACTATGGAAAACAGTATGGAGTTTCCTCAAAAAAAGTTAAAAATAGAACAACCATATTATCCAGCAATTCCATTTTTCTTTTTTTTTTTTTATTAATGTTATGATGGATTACAAGCTTGTGAAATTTCAGTTGTACATTTTTGTTAGTCATGTTGTGGGTACACCTCTTCCCCCTCCGTACCCTCCCCCCACCCCCCCCCTTTTCCCTGGTAACCCCCGATCGGATCTCCTTCTCAATATACTAATTTCCACCTATGAGTGGAGTCATATAGAGTTCGTCTTTCTCTGACTGACTTATTTCACTTAACATAATGCCCTCGAGGTCCATCCACATTGTTGTGAATGGGCCAATTTCGTCTTTTTTTATGGCTGAGTAGTATTCCATTGTGTATATATACCACATCTTCTTTATCCAATCATCAGTTTCTGGGCATGTAGGCTGGTTCCACGTCTTGGCTATTGTAAATAATGCTGCGATGAACATAGGGGTGCAACGGACTCTTGAGATATCTGATATCAGGTTCTTAGGATAGATACCCAGTAATGGGATGGCTGGGTCATAGGGTATTTCTATTTTTAACTTTTTGAGACATCTCCATACTGTTTTCCATAGTGGCTGTACCAGTTTGCATTCCCACCAACAGTGTATGAGGGTTCCTCTTTCTCCACAACCTCTCCAACATTTGTCGTTCTTGGTTTTGGATGTTTTTGCCAATCTAACGGGGGTAAGGTGATATCTTAGTGTAGTTTTGATTTGCATTTCCCTGATGATTAGCGATGATGAACATCTTTTCATGTGTCTATTGGCCATATTCATTTCTTCTTTTGAGAAATGTCTGTTCATGTCCTCTGCCCATTTTTTGATCGGGTTGTTTGTTTTTTTGTTGTTAAGCAGTGTGAGTTCTTTGTATATTATGGAGATTAACCCTTTGTCGGATAAGTGGCTTGTAAATATTTTTTCCCAATTAGTGAGCTGTTTTTTTGTTTCAATTCTGTTTTCCCTTGCCTTGAAGAAGCTCTTTAGTCTGATGAAGTCCCATTTGTTTATTCTTTCTATTGTTTCCCTCAACTGAGGAGTTACAGTGTCCGAAAAGATTCTTTTGAAACTGATGTCAAAGAGTGTACTGCCTATATTCTCTTCCAAAAGACTTATTGTCTCAGGCCTAATCTTTAGGTCTTTGATCCATTTTGAGTTTATTTTGGTGTGTGGTGAAAAAGAATGGTCGATTTTCAATCTTTTGCATGTGGCTGTCCAGTTTTCCCAGCACCATTTGTTGAAGAGGCTTTCTTTTCTCCATTGTAGGCCCTCTGCTCCTTTGTCGAAGATTAGCTGTCCATAGATGTGTGGTTTTATCTCTGGGCTTTCAATTCTGTTCCATTGATCTGTGGACCTGTTTTTGTACCAGTACCATGCTGTTTTGATCACTGTAGCTTTGTAGTATGTTTTGAAATCGGGGATTGTGATTCCGCCGGCTTTGTTTTTCTCCAGCAATTCCATTTTTGGGTATACATCCAAAGGAAATGAGAAAAGGATATCGAAGAGATATCTGCACTCCCATGTTTATTGCAGCATTATTCACAATAGCTAAGATATGGAAACAACCTAAGTGTCCATCAACAGTTGAATGGATAAAGGAGATGTGATATATACACACACATATATACATTATATATAGTCTATATATATATGGTGGAATACTACTCAACCATGAGAAAGAAGGAAATTTTGCCATTTGTGACAACATGGATGGACCTTGAGGGCATTATATTAAGCGAGATAAGTCAGATAGAGAAAGAAAAATACTGTATGACCCCACTTATATATGGAATCTAATAAAGCTGAACTCACAGAAACAGAGAGTAGAATGGTAGTTACCAGAAGCTAGGGGGTGGTAGAAATGGGAAGATATTGGTCAAAGGGTAAAAATCTTCAGCTACAGGATGAATAAGTTCTTGGGATCTAATGCACAGCATTGTGATTATAGTTAACAACAATGTATTATATACTTGAAAGTTGTTAAGAGAGTAAATCTTAAATGTTCTCACCACAAAAAAGTAATGGTCGTTATGTGGCATGATGGCGATGGTAGGTAACGCTGTGGTGGTAATCACTTTGCACTATATGTGTGTCAAATTAACACTCTGCACACCTTGAACATACACCATGTAACATGTCAATTATATGTCAATTAAGCTAGGAAAAAATAAATAAAATTAAAAAAATAAAAGTTAAAAACATTTTTTCTAATTGGTCAAAGTGACCTGAAATTTATTCTTGTCTTTTAAGGGGCTAACAACCCCACTCCCTTTCAAAATTAATGGCATAGTTTATTTTCAATGTTTTAATCCATTTCCTTTAAAAGACTAACTAAAGGAAGAGCTACAAATACATTCTCTCTGTTATGGTTACTTACAGTTGACGTTTAAAGGCAAGAGGTGTATCACCAGGCGAGGAAGTTGGGGACCAGGTCCTGGTTTCGCTGAGAGAGACTTTACCCAGGGCTCACATTCAGGCTGTCTGAGCACCCTGACCCAGGTAAACCGGCAGCGTGGAGGTCCAGTCACATTGGCCCCACCACTGAGTGTGTGGCCATAGTCTTGGCAAAGCTGCAGCCTGTATGTTGCTACAGTTTTTTTATCCAAGAACTCATTTTCTGGTAGCACCCTATCAGGGCTGTGACTAAAGAGTTTACTTTTGATAGCATTGACCACACCTAGGTACAGAATCAGGGTTGGGTTTCTGTCCTCTGGGGACAAGTGAACACAGGGTGAATTCATTCCCAAGTGTGGGAGGAAATTATGGAATGAGTACCCTTCCATGAGAATCAGGCCACAGTGAGAGGACAGGGCACTCTCTCAAGTTCCTATGAAATTTAAGGGAGTCTGTTGGGGATACCTACTAGTTTACATATTTGCTTCTGGCATCATGACACAGTTTGGAAAGCTGGAAAGTGCTAGAGGGCGTAGGGGGTAACTGGAGATTCTGTACAAAGGTGGAGAGGGACCCAATGGACTCTGTCCTCAGAAACAAAAGAGAACAAAGAGATACTGAGACTTCCATAGTAAACTGGTGGCTACTCTCATTTATCCATTCATTCAAGATTTGTTGATCACCAGGCACTGTGTTAGGTACTGAGAAAACAAAGAAATAAGAGCTTTCCATGATTTCTGGAATCTTTGCATGTGTGAATTTTGGTACTCCTCTATTTTCTTATAGTGATAATATCCTATATATAATATATATAAAAGTCTTAAAACAAAAGAGCCCTCATATGAATCAACAGCAAAAATTAATCCAATTAAAAAATGGGAAGAGAATCTGAATAGACATTTTTCCAAAGAAGACATACAGAGGGCCAACGGCTACATGACTAAGTGCTCAACATCACTAACCATCAGGGAAACCCTAGTCAAAATCACAATGAGCTACCATCTCACACCTGTCAGAATGGCTATTATCAAAAAGACAAGAAATAACAAGTGTTGGCAAGAATTGGAGAAAAGCAAAACCTTGTGCACTGTTCCTCAAAAAATTCAAAACAGAACTACCATAGGATGCAGCAATTCTACTTCTAGGTATTTATCCAAAGGAAATGAAAACATTAACTCAAGAAGATATCTGCACTCCCATGTTCACTATAGCATTATTCACAATAGTCAAAATATGGAAACAACCTATGTGTCCACTGATAGATGAATGGATAAAGAAGATGTGATACACAGGCACACATATGCAAATAATGGAATATTATTCAGCCATAAAAAGGAAGGAAATCAGAGGCCGGCCCCATAGCCAAGTGGTTACATTCACGTGCTCCACTTTGGCAGCCTGGTATTTTGCTGGTTCAGATCCTGGGTGTGGACATGGCACTGCTCATCAAGCCATGCTGAGGTGGCATCCCACATAGCAGAGCCAGAAGGACCTACAACAACAATATACAACTATGTACTGGAGGGCTCTGGGGAGAAGAAGAAGAAGAAGAAAAAAAGAAGATTGGAAACAGATGTTAGCTCAGGTGACAATCTTTGAAAAAAAAAAGAAAAGAAGGAAATCCTGCCATTTGCAACAACTTGGATGGACCTTGAGGACACTAAGCTGAGTGAAATAAGTCAGAGAAAGAGAAATACTGTATGATATCACTTATACGTGGAATTTAAACAACAACGAAACGAACTCACAGATACAGAAATTGAGGCTGCCAGAGGTGGGGCATGGTGGGTGGGTGAAAAGGGTGAAGGAGGTAAAAAAGTACAAATTTCCAATTATAAAAGAAATGTCATGAGAATGTCATGTACAACATGGTGACTATTGTTAATAATACTGTATTGTATATTTGAAAGTTGCTAAGAGAATAGATCTTAAAATTCTCATCATAAGGAAAAAAAATTTGTAATTATGTGTGGTGATGGATGTTAACTCAACTTATTGTGGTGATTATTTCACAATATATACATATATTGAATCATTATGTTGTACACCTGAAAGTAAGATAATGTTATATCTCAATTAAAAATAAAAATAACACAAACAAACAAAAATCAACCAACAAAACAAAAGGGCCTGTGTCCTTAGTCTCAGGACAGCTGGAAATAGAGTGCTGGGCTGTGCCTTTCTTTCTATAGCCCTGAGCAGAGAGAAGAGCAGAAGGTTCAAGTAGAGAGTGACAGCTCTGAGGAAGAGAAGGCAGTAGACAGAATTCCGAGGGCCTGTGAGAAGAAAGCATAAGGTCCAGGGGCAAGCATCTCTCCTTGTTTCTCCTCCATCAAATCTGCTCTCCAAGCAGCAACCAGAGTCATCTTCCTGTAAACCATCGATGGCTTCAACCTGCACACAGCAGGGTTAGCAAACTTTTCCTGTAAAGGATGAATGAATGAATATTTTAGGATTTGCCAATCATACAATGTCAGTTGCAACTACTCAACTCTCCATTTTAGCACGAAGCCGTCATAGACAATACGTAACTAACGGGCATTGGCTGTGTTCCAATCAAACTATATTTTCAAAAACAGAGCCATTGTTTGCCCACAGGTGTGTAGAATACAGAAGAAGCTCTTCATCTTGAAATAAAAGCCAAGTTGAGTAAACTCCTTCCTAACTACACCTCTAGGTTCTTTGCTGCTGTTCTTCCTCATTGCCCAGTCAGCCAGCCATCATCTTGAAGGCCTCAATGTCTTTTTTGTCTTTTTGTAACAGCTTTATTTATATATAATTCGCATACCATATAATTCACATATTTAAAATATACAGTTCGGTGGTTTTAGTATCCACAGAATGGTGCTATAATCAATTTTAGAACATTTTCATCACCCATAAAAGAAATCCCTTATTCTTTATATACCACTCCACAGTCCTCCCACCCTCCCTGGTCCCAGGCAACCACTAATCTACGTCATGTCTCTGAAGATTTGTCTATTCTGGGTATGTCATATAGACGGAATCATGCAATACGTGGCCTTTTGTCACTGAGTGCTCTTGAGTTCATAATATTCTCAATCTTATAATTTCAATTTCGTAATCTTTTCAAGGTTTATCCATGTTGTAGCATGTATGAGAACTTTATTCATTTTTATGGCTGAACAATATTTCATTTTATGTATATACTATGTTTTCTTTATCCAGTCGTCAGTTGATGGACATTTGGGTTGTTTCCAATTTTTGACTGTTATAAATAATGCTGCTATGAATCTTTGTGTACACATTTTTGTTTGAACAGATCTTTTTAATTTCTCTTGGGTATATACCTAGGAGTGGAATTGATCAGTCAAATTGTTACTCTGGTTAACTTTTTGAGGAACTGCCAGATGATTTTCGCAAGTGGATGCACCACTTTACATTCCCAACAGCAATATATGAGGGTTCCCATATCTTCACATCCTCCCCAGCATTGGCTGTTATCCACCTTTTTACTATAGTTATCGTAGTGGATTTGAAGTGGTATCTCACTGTGGTTTTGCTTTGCATTTCTTTAATAACTCAGGATATTGAGCATCTTTTCGAGGGCTTATTGACCATTTGTATTTCTTCTTTGGATAAATGTGTATTCAAGCCTTTTGTCTATTTTTAAAAAGCAAACTGTTTATTCAGTCGGCTGTTATTCTTCACAGTTATGTAAGTTACATGTCCGTTTAAGCCAGCCTTTCTCACATAGAAAAATGTTAAACTTTTATAAGCAAGCAAAATAGTTCCACACAGTATATAAGTGGAAAGTGGATATTACTAAACATTCAAATAAGGTAAGTGTTTAAAACCTATAAAACAATAATTTTTAAAAATTCAAATATTTCCTTAAGAGAATTTAACACTACAAGCTAAATATTCTTTCTGAGTTGTTCTTATAATCAAGGCAGTGTTTCTCCTTTTAAAACATCAGCAAACAGACTAAGGCTCATTAATAGGTACAGCTGCCCTCAAGATTTCAATCTCAGTGGTTTTCTTTAAATTAAAACACACAAATTGGATGATTAAGGTATATCAAAAACTAAATCTGCTACTCTAACAACAGATTTCTATGCTTAATACTTAGTGGTTTATTTGACCAAATTAGGTCTCTTCAGGAAAAAACCTGATAGTCCACTGTAAGACATTTAGTTTGAATGTATTTTAATATTTTCTTGAGAATAAAACATTATGGAGGAAAGGGATTATCACAAGGAAAAGAAAGGGAAGCACTAGAATGTCCAAAAATTTTCAAAGAACAAGCACCACAAGGGATGCTTGCATTCAGTTTTGTGATATTTATCAATGCATTTTTCTTATTCCAACTAATCTCCTTCATCAAATTCTGAATCATCTTCTGAATCACTATGTTCCACAGCAATACAGGGGGACAGGATGATGGCAACATCATTTTTAATGTGTTCATGTTTAGCTCCCTGTCCACACTGCTCTTCTACTTTGCATAGCTGAATACCTTTTGTTTTGGTTCCAGAAATACGTTCTCGGCATCACTGATTACAAGTATAATTGATTGGTGACACTTTGGCTCAGAAACAGGTATAACTTGTGATGGGGGAGATGGAGGCATTAATGGAACATGGGCACTTGGGGCAGTAGTAGGTGTTGTTGGATATAGCCCAGAGGGAAGATGAACAAAGAGCTGTAACTGTGACTGCTGGTGATGGTCAAATGCCAGGTGGAGGCAGAGGGGGAGGTGGTGGAGGTGAAAGCAGCCCCTGGACTTCAGCTTGTGGGAGTGGATGAACTGGTACAGTCTCACATACCAGTACAGGTCTAGCAACAGGTAGAGAGGCTGTACTAGAGGAGGTGTAGTTGGAGAAGGAGTTGGATGGAGAACTCCAGGGACAATCTGAAGAGGAGCTGGAGGTGGTGGTACTGTTGCAGCTTGCAAAACAGCAGTTGGAGCTGGAGGTGGGGGAAGTACTGGTGGGCGAGGAGTTGAAGTCATTGAAGCGTTTAATGAAGAAGTTGACAAGGGAGACGGAAGAAGTGGTGGACGAAGTGTGTGGGGAGTGGGACTCACAAACATAGGAGTTCTGACCGTGGTTGGTGACTGAGGGCAAATTTCTATCAAACCTGTAGCAGAACTGATACAAGTAGGTATAGGTTTCACGGCTTCTGTTCCATGCATTGGTGGAAGCGGAGATGACTCTTGTGGTCTGGGTAAGACTTTTTCCTCAGCTGTAGTTCACTCATCTGACTAAATGTCAAGGCAGAAAGAAAATAAAATCCATCCACATGATCACATATGGGGAGGCTGGGCCATTAGCAACTTGAATATGCTTCTGTAAGAGATCAGCACTGTCTTCAGCCAGCTCTGTATCTTGGGTCAGCTTCTGCCATTCCCTCTGCCTGCTGTGAGGTACCCTTGGCCTTTTTCTTACTTATGAAGATCAAGATTGTTTTGTGTTGGCTTCTTCCTTTCCTTCCTCTTATCTTCTGTATCTAACAACATTTTCTTCTTTTCATAGATCAAAGAAATATGAAGGATTGGCATATGTTTGCCCATTTTAAATTGGGTTATTTGTCTTTTATTATTGAGTTGTAAGATTTCTTTATATATATATATATATATTTGTGTTTTTTTTTTGAGGAAGACTAGCCCAGAGCTAACATCTGCCAATCCTCCTCTTTTTGCTGAGGAAGACTGGCCCTGAGCTAACATCCATGCCCATGTCTTTTTAATATGTGGGACACCTACCACAGCATGGCTTGCCAAGCGATGCCATGTCTGTACCCAGGATTTGAACTGGCGAACCCCGGGCCGCCGAAGTGGAACATGAACACTTAAGCACTGCGCCACTGGGCCGGCCCTCTAAATATTTTAGATATAAGTCTCTTGTCAGATATTTGATTTGCAAATATTTTCTCCTTTTCTGCTGTTTCGCTTTCTTGATAGGGTCCTTTGAAGCACAAAAGTTTTAAATTTTGATGTTCAGTTTTGTTTTCTTGTTTGTGCTTTTGCCTCTGTTCTTGATGGTCCTGGTCTTCAAGGTCTAGCCTCTCCTTTTCTGCTTAATAAACTCCTCTGCAGCCTTCATATTTCTGCTTTGTGAGGGTTTTCTGACTTTCCTCTTAACTTTCCCAGCATGTAAATCACTGACCACATCACATTGTAAGTATCTCTTCCCCAAGACAGTGGACTGCCTGAGGGCAGTTCTGGGTCCTCACTACCTATACCTATACCCATGATTAGAGGCACCAAATTCTGCCCTTTCCTCCTGTTTTGGCTTCCAAGTAATCTTCAATTGTCATCCCACACAGAGAGAGGGATGACATTAAATTAAGACTGGGATGAAAAGAAATCATTTTAAAGGAATTTTTCTTTTGGAATAGAAGTTGATGTGACTTATTATTTGTGTGGTTATTTTGTGTAGTGTGTGTGTTTGTGTGATGTTAGGGAGCAAGATTGCACTTGCCCTTTTCTCGTGTGTGGATTTATATATGTGTGTATTGAGGCAGGGGGTTATCTTATTGGAGTTACTTGGTTGTAAGCAACAGAAACTGACCATAGTTAAGTTAGACACAAAAACATTTTATTTAAAGGATACAGGATAGCTTGCAAAACTGAAAGAAGACAGGAACAACTAGGACAGGAAGCAAAGTAGCTTTGGGAATCCAGGAAGCAGGACCTAAAGGACAATCTTTCTTCAAGGCACTTCTCTCAAGTTGAGTGGGCACCAGCTAAATTTAGTAACTGCTCACAATTACAATTCCAGGGCTGAATATCTGACTGGTGTAGTTTGGATGGTGTGTTTACCCTTTGGCCAGAGAAGAGTGGGGTTCTTTGACTGATAATCCCATGAAATTGTATACATTTGGGGAGTGGCAGTTCCCCAAAGTAAAATCAGGATGATGAAGTCAGAACGAGGAATTAGTGTTGGAAAGGCAAAAACAATAGGTATGTACAAGAAAGGAATAAGACGAATACATAAACAGCAATAATGGATGGAGAAATGTTATAAGTACCATAAAAGAGATATAAGCAAAATACTTTGAAGATTCTAAAGAAGGACACACACACACACACACACACACACACACACGTGCGCGAATGGTGGTGGCCCATCATGGAAAACTGCACAAGGGCGAAGGCATTTAAGTTCCTCTTTCACAGGAGAAGAAAGAAGTCTTTTGACGTGGAATAGAGGTAGTGGGGCAGGCAGAACTCAGATTGAGGACGCAGCTTCAGTAAAGACAAGGAGATTGGAATGGGTGAGATCAATCAGGGGAATGGAGACTAGTCCTGCTTACTTTGATATTGAGGAGCAGTTCCCCAAAGTATGCTCTGGGGATCCCTAGCGATCCCTGAGACTCTTTCAGGGAGTCTGCAAGGTCAAAACTATTGTCATAACAATAAGATGATGTCTGCCTTTTTCAGGATCATTCTTTCAGGAGTATGCAGTGGGGATTTCCAGAACTATACATTATGTGTGATGATGCCATTATTTTGATGACAAGTGGGATGATGGAAGGAGTATTGTGTATTTCTGTGTTTTAAAAATTTCTCAGTTTTAATTTCTAATATTGAAACTATTGATAGATATAACCCATATAAGCAAAATATATTTGGGGTCCTTAATAATTTTTAAGAGTGTGTGGGGATCCTGAAACCAAAAAGTGTCAGAAACACTAGTATAGATCATATGGGGTAGAGAAATGGAGGTACAGTAGGGAGGCTCTTTGAGTTTCATGCCAAAGAGTGTGTGATTAGTTTGATAGTCAGTAAGTAACTGTCAAAGGGTTTTGAGCAGGAGAATGATATACTTGGAACTACCTTTTAAGAATAATATGAAGTAAACTATAAAATGGGTTGGAGAAACCAGAGTAGAGGCTGGGAGGAGAATGACAAGGCTCCTATAAGAGCCTAGGCAAGGGGTATGTGCTATTGAAGCAGGAATGAGAAGAGGAAAGAGGAGAGTGGCAGAGGTAGACGTTACTGGACCCAGCATGTGAGAGAATGACATATAAAAAATACGTGACTTCAATGTTTAAGCCTAGATGCTAGTGATGATTAATTTTATGTGCTAACTTGACTGGGCCATGGGGCCCAGATATTTGGTTAAATATTATTCTGAGTGTCTCTGTGAGGGTGTTTTTGGTGAGATTAACAATTAAATTGGTAAACTGAGTACCCTCCATCATATGAGTGGGCCTCATCCAATCATTTGAAGGCCTGAATAGAACAAAAGACTGACTTCCTCCAAGTAAGCAAATATTCTCCTGCCTAAGGGGCTTTGAACTGAGACATTGGCTCTGCAGATTTTGGTCTTGCAAGCCTCCATAATTGCATGAGCCAATTCTTTAATATATAAATAGAACCTATTGGTCCTATTTCTCTGGTGAACCCTGGCAAATGCAAATCTTGGTACCAAGAGTGGATCTAGAGGAATAGAATCTTAAGGATAAATTTTCTGAATTGGTTCTGGAGATGTCTGGAATTGGGTCTCTAATCTGATTAGATTTAAAGACACTAATGATTTTATTTCCAGTAGGAAAGAGAGCATTGATAGTCCATGGCATAATTTGGCAGTAGAGATACACAAAATATCAACATTAGATACTTCTAATCAAACATCTATAAGAAGCAAAGATCTGAGTGACCATGTCTATGATACATTCAAACATTTTTGTCAAACTGATGAGAATGTGAGATTGGCTAATGCTTCTAATGCCACTGGACAAAGATGTCACTGGACAAAGTGGGGAATGAAAAGGGTAAGCTTAGGGGCGCAAATTCTCAGCTCAAGTGCTACATAAGTGATCTTAAAGCTTCTGTGTCTGCCCTGAAAGAAACTCTATTTCCTATAGCTACAGGGCTGAGATGCTGAAAACCCAACAAGAATCCCATCTTGCAAGTGGCTGAGTTACAATGCAAATTGAATTCCTGGCCTTACTGTTAAAGTGAGGGTATTTATGGGGAAGAAATGGGATTCTGAAAGTTGGAATGGAGGTGTGTGGGACTATCCTGAGCTGGGGACATTGAGCCCCTAAATTCTGATGAATCTTCTTTGCCAGTAGAATCAGGTTCTCCACCTCTGTAGAAATGCCTTCCCCACTCCACTCTTCTTAGCAGAAGTGACCTCTCCACCTCTATTTGAAGGGATTAACCCTGTATTTCCTAAGGAGACTGTAATGGCCTCCCATGAAGCAGTTGCCTTACTAGACAATGCTGATTCTCCTCAGGATCCGCCCCCCACAACCCCTCTTTGCTTTTAGAACTATACTAGAGTCAAGACCCAGCAGACCCTTAAATGTGAGGTACAAAGTGTGACCTATGAGAAGGTGCACTACACTTCAAAAGAACTACTTGAATTTTCTAATTTATGAAAACAGAAAACTGGGATATATGTGTGGGAATGGATATAAGGGTGTGAGATCATGGTGGAAGGAACATAAAGTTTGATTAAGCCAAATTAATTCATAAGGGCCCACTAAGGAGAGATTCTGTATTTAATGTTGCAACTTTGGGAGTTAGAAAGGGCTGTAACAGTTTGGTTGGTTGGTTGCCTGAAACACAGACCAAAAAGTGGCCTACTGTGAGTAAACTGGAAATACTGGACATGCATTGGTTTAATGTAAAGGAAGGAATTCAAAAGCTTAGGGAAATTGGAATATTAGAGTGGATTTGTCATTTAAATTCTACTCATCTACACTGGTAGATCCAGAAGGGACACTTTTCACTATAACTGAGGAATAAATTTGTGAGGGAAGCCGTGGCATCATTGAAGAGCTCTGCAATCACTCTTCTCTGTAGGCCAGACCTCACAGTGGGAACTGTAGTCACCAAATTTGGAAACCTAATGTAATGGGAATAATTGGATTATGAAGTGGCAGAGGCCAAGTCGACACTCAATCACCTAAGAAAAGGTGAGTGTGGTTACTATAATGGACAGTAGAGTCAAAGTAGAACTCAGAGTTGTCTGACTTGTAAATACCTATGGTGTTGGCTGGTTGATGATGGTGTTCCTAAAAGTGAAATAGATAGGAGGCCTACTAAATTCTTATTTGATCTCTATAAGCATAAAGGTACTAGGTCAAGTGAAGAAAAGTCTAACCTCACTCATAAAAACAGAGTTACGGCTCCTCAATCAAGTCTGAGACTTGAGCTAGTTCACAGACCGAGAGCCTCCTGGATGAAGGGGAGGCCAGGCCCCCTTGAGGAAAGACCTTGGTACACGATTAAAAATTTATACTGTTAATCTTTCTCCCAGCCTTCTCCAAAGGGACCTGCAGCCATTTATCCAGGTAATTGTGCACTGGGGAAAAGGAAAGAATCAGATCTTTTGAGGACTTCTGGATACTGGCTCTGAATTGACACTAAATCCAGGAGACCCAGAATATCACTGTGATCCACCAGTCAGAGTAGGGGTTTATGGAAGTTAGGTGATCAATGGAGTTTTAACTCAAGTCTGTTTCATAGTGGGTCCAATGCATCCTCAAAACCATCTTGTGGTTATTTCCCTAGTTCTGAATGCATACTAGGAATAGACATACTTAGCAGCAGAAGCCAGCCCTACGCTGGCTCCCTGACTCACAGAGTGAGGTCTGTTATGGTGGGAAAGACCAAATGGAAGCCACTAGAACTGCCTTTACCTAGGAAAGTAAACCAGAAGCAGAGATGCGTTCCTGGAGGGACTGCAGAGATTTGTGCCACCATGAAGGACTTGAAAGATGCAAGGGTGGTGATTCCCACCACATCCCCATTCAACTCCCCTATGTGGCCTGTGCAGAAGACAGATGGATCTTGGAGAATGACAGTGGTTTGTCATAAACTTAACCAGGTGGTGACTCCAACTGCAGCTGATGTACTGGGTGTGGTTTCATTCCTTGAGCAAATTAGCACATCCCTGGTGCCTGGTATGCAGCTATTGAAGTAGAAAATCCTTTTTTCTCCATACCTGTTAATAAGACCCACCAGAAGCAGCTTGCTTTCAACACAACTTCACTGTCCTACTGCTGGGGTATATCACCCCTCCAGCATCATGTATTAATTTAGTTTACAGGGATCTTGATCACTCTTCCTTTCCAAAAGTTATCACACTGATTAATTACATTGATGACATTATGTTGATTGGATCTACTGAGCAAGAAGTTTCAACTACTCTAGACTTATTGGTAAGACATTTGCATTCAGAAGGTGGGAAATAAATCCACCAAAAATTCGGGGGCTTCCCACTCAGTGAAGTTTCTAGGGTCCAGTGGTGTGAGGCATGTCAAGATATCCCTTCTAAGGTGAAGGATAAGTTGTTGCATCCGGCCCTCCCACAACCAAGAAAGACACAATGCCTAGTGGGCTTCTTTGGATTCTGGAGGTGACATATTCCTCATTTGGGTGTGTTAATTTAGCCCGTTTACTTAGTGATCTCAAAAAGCTACCATTTTTGAGTGGGGCCCAGAACATGAGAATGCTCTGCAACAGATCCAGGTGCTGTGAAAGATGCTCTGCCACTTGGACCATCTGATCCAGCAGACCCAGTGGTGCTTGAAGTGTCACTGGCAGATAGGGATGCTGTTTGGAGTCTTTGGCAGGCCTCTGTAGGTGAATTGCAGTGCAGGCCCTTAGGATTTTAGAGCAAAGCCCTGCCAACCTCTCAAGGAACTACTCTCCTTTTGAGAAATAGCTTTTTGCTTGTTGCCAGGCCTTAGTAGAGACTAAGTGCTTAACCATGGGCCGCCAAGTTACCTTGTGATTTGAGCTGCCCATAATGAACTGGGCATTATCTGACCCACCAAGCCATAAAGTTGGACATGTACAGCAGCACTCTTACCAAATGGAAGTGATGAGGCCCGAGCAGGCTCTGAAGGCACAAGGAAGTTACATGAAGAAGTGACCCAAATGCCCATGGTCTCCACCCTGCTACACCGTCTTCTCTCTCCTAGCCTGTACCCATAGCTTCATGGAGAGTTCCCTATGATTAATTAACAGAGGAAGAAAAGACGTGGCCTGGTTTACAGATGGTTCTGCATGATATGCAGGCACCGCCCCAAATGGACAGCTGCAACACTATAGCCTTTCTAGGACATCCCTGAAGAACAGTGGTGAAGGGAAATCCTCCCGGTGGGTAGAAGAACTTCAAGCAGTGCACTTGATTGTTCACTTTGCCTTGATGGAGAGATGCCAGATGTGTGATTATATACTGATTCATGGGCTGTGGCCAATGGTTTGGCTGGATGGTCAGTGACTTGGAAGGAACATGTTGGAAAATTTGTGACAAGGAAATTTAGGGAAGAGATATGTGGATAGACCTTTTTCAATTGGCAAAAAATGTGAAGATATTTGTATTCCGTGAGAATGCTCACCAAAAGGTGACCTCAGCAGAGGAGGATTTTAATAATCAAATGGACAAGTTGGTCTGTTCTGTGGATACCATTCAGCCTCTTTCCCCAGCCACCCTTGTCATTGCCCAATGGGCTCAAGAACAAAGTGGCCAGTGTGGCAGACATGGAGGTTATGCATGAGCTCAGCAACTTGGACTTCCACTCACCAAGTCCAACCTGGCTATGGCCACTGCTGAGTGCCCAGTCTACCAGCAGCAGAGACCAACACTGAGTCCCAGATATGGCACCATTCCCCAGGGTGATGAGCCAGTTCCAGGTTGATTACATTGGACTGCTTCCACAATGGAAGGGGCAGAGTTTTGTTCCCACTGGAATAGACACTTACTCTGCATAAGATTTGCCTCTCCTGCATGCAATGCTGTAACCTAAAGTTACATTTGGCCTTGAGGCTATTTGCAGGGCAAGATAAAGAATTCATAGATGGGCGGCCTTGGCTGTCTGCCTCTGTGGCAGACAGTGCATTCCTCTGGGAAGCTTCAGTTTCTTGATATTCTCTGAACATTAGTTTCTCTGTAAAAGAATTTCAAGGATGCATGATTAGCTAAAACTTTAGTGTGATCCCAGCACCAGGGTACCTGGACTTTAATAATTTGCAAGTTCTATTTGGTTGTAAAGCTCAGTGAGTCAGAGGTTGAAGAAACAAATATTTACCTATGAGTTCAACTAAAGAAGCAGGGAACTGGGAACGTGTGCTTTTAGTTTTCAACCCATGTATGCTGGGTTCACCTTAGGGGAACCAATATCAGGACTAATATTAACCAAGAGCAGGTAACAATGCTTCTGCAAAAACTACCATCCATGGACTTATAGAATGTCTTATCCACCATCATGGTATTCCACACAGGATTGCTTCTGATCAAGGAACTCACTTTGCAGCAAATTAAATGAAGCGGTGTGCCCATGCTTATGGAATCAGTTTATTGATCTCACCATTCCCACCATCATGAAGCAGCTGGCTTGATAGAACCGTGGAACGGCCTTTTGACATCTGGGTAGTGATGCTTTGCAGGGCTGGGCAAAATTCCTCAGGAGTTTGTATTTGCTCTGAAGCAGCATCCACTACATGGTCTGTTTCTCCCATAGATAGGAATCATAGGTCCAGGAATCAAGGGGTGCAAATGGGAGTGGCACCACTCACTGTTACTCCCAATGACCCACTAGCAAAATTTTTTCTTTCTGTTCCTGTAGACTTATGCTCTTCTGGTCTAGAGGCCTTAGTTCCAAAGGAAGGAATGATTCCGCCGGGAGATTAAAAAATGATTCCACTGAACTGGAAGTTAAGACTGCTCCCTGGCCACTTTGAATTCCTTGTGTCTCTGAATCACTGGGAGTTACTATCCTGGGTGAGGTGATTGATCCTGACTACCAAGGGGAAATTGGACTGCTGCTCCTCAATGGAGGTAAGGAAGAGGATGTCTGGGATACAGGACATCGCTTAGGGCATCTCTTAGTGTTACTATGCCCTGTGATTAAAGTCAATGGAAACTACAACAACCCAATTCAGGCAGGACTGCTAATGCCCCAGACTCTTCAGGAATGAAGGTTTGAGTCACCACCCCTTCCCCATCCCCAGGTAAAGAACCAAGACCAGCTGAGTGCTTGCTGAAGGCAAAGGGAATATAAAATGGGTAGTGGAAGAAGGTGGTTATGGGGGCCGGCCCTGTAGCCGAGTGGTTAAGATCAGGTGCTCCACTTCGGTGGCCCAAGGTTTTACTGGTTTGGATCCTGGGCACAGACCTGGCACCGCTCATCAGGCCATGCCGAGGTGGCATCCCACACAGCACAACCGGAAGGATCTACAACTGGAATATACAACTATACACTGGGGGACTTTGAGGAGAAGAAGAAGAAAAAAAGAAAAAAGAAGAATAAAAAGGTGGTTATGAATACCAGCTATGCCTGCATGACCAGTAATAGAAATGAGGACTGTAACTGTCATGAGAATTTCCTCCTTATTTTGTTGTGAATACATTTGTGTTTACATACATATATGATATCTTTATTTTCTTCCCTTTAGTATCCCCTTGATGTAACATAAGATGTATTGACTTTACTTCATATTACTTAAGTGTTAACTTTACATCATAACATCATAGTATTTAAGTTATGGAATATCAAGGAGAAAAATACCCAAGAAAATAGTGCTCTCTAGAACAGCAATTGGAAGTCAGATGCAGTAAATAGTTTATGAGGAGGGAGTAGCAGAGAATAGGAGGGGAATGAGTTAGGTTTTAAACATTTCTTGGACTGAGGTGCCATAGGAACCACCGGTGGGAATATCTACCCAGCAGTTAAAAATATAACAATCTTAGAGAAGGTTTGGGACTGGAGATTTAGACGTGGGAATAAATCACATAGAGGTACCATTTTGGGTTTTCAAAGTGAGAAGAGTATATATTCATATCTGAATTTCAAATTCATAGACTCTAGCTTGGAAGGAGTCTTAGACTGTTCTCTTATTTCCATCTCCTACCCAGTTGGAAGCCTGTAGTCTTCAATCTCTTTCTTACAATGAACCCCCAGTCTCTTAATAATAAGTATATTTAAGTGAAATGCCCTGGATTAGCGGACAGAGGTGTAAGCATGCTCTCATAAGTTTGCAGGAGAAGCATGAATCAGATTCCTGAGAAATAGAACGCTTCCAGTTCTATTGATTACTGCCACAGGTTTAAGACAACATTCCAGAAACAAAGCTGAAATCCACAGTCTCTTATCACAAACTTTGAGAGGCTTGCTGTACGAAGCTTTGTATTTAGATTGTTTTATGATTTCAAAGTATTATTTTCTTTTTCAGCTTTAGATCTACTTTGACATAACTGCACACCAGCCTGAATGCTCAGAGACTGTTTGTAAAGGCAAATCTGTGGAAGACAGGAAGATCCTGCTGGGGACTGACGGGCCAGGCAAACAGCATTGTGAAATTGCTTGGTGTACAGGCCTCAGATATACCCACATAGTCAAATACACTTAAAAACAGTTGAAAAATTTTTTCTATCTCTATCTATCTATCTATCTGTCTATCTATCTATCTATCTATCTATCTATCTATTATGTATCTTTCTATTGCAATGAGAGGTTTCATTGTAAAATTTAATGTCAAGTAGAAAAGTATAAACATTTTCATACTTTCAGCTTTCTCTCAGAAATAGGTAAAGATCTGTTTCATATATCCAGAAAGTAAAGCAATAATTTGTCTCTTTAGTTTAAGTGAAGCTTGTCTGTTTAGGAATTTTGCCCTCATTATACCCCCCAATTCTTTCTGCTTTCTTGCTCTCCCCATTCCTCCTGGCCCCTCCCTGTCCCTGTGCTTCTTCAGCTTCATGTTTTAGCTGATACACACCTGGGGTCCTCCCCAGGCCATCTTCTCTGGCTGCCGTGGTTCAGTCCCCATTTCAGAATTAACTCTTGACTCTTTGCTCTCCTGATTACAGTAAGACTTGTGCCCTGAGGCCTCCACTGGCTGGCACCCCCACGCTCTGCCCCATGGAAGCAGACTAAGATGTTGTGTCTCAGGTTCTAGGTAGTTCCAACCTGAGTGGGCATACGTCATGTGTCAGGGAGCAGGGTATGGTGAAATAAGAAGGGGACTTCCACCTGCAGCTGAAGTCCACTCAGCTTGGGTGGCAAGGACAGGGCAGAGCTCATAATGCTGAGCTGGCAAATGGATCCTGCATGAGCTACCACTGCTGTTCCTCACCCTTACCAGCCCCCATCCCCACCCTGTATTCATCCAACCACCCAGCTTTCAGTTTCACAATGAAGCTTTCCAATCATACAGAGCTCAGGTTCTTAGTGGCACTCCACAGTGGCCAGCTTTTCATGTGGGACTCAGAAGCAGTTCTTCCTCATTAAAGCTTTCCGGAAATGGAGCAGTGCTGCTGGTGCTCTGCCCAGATTCCCTTGGATCTACGCCACCAGGCCTTTGCCTCGTCCCCCAGCTGTGTGCTTCCCTCCTACAGGCCTAGGCCTGCTTCCTTCAGAGAAGGAAGTATGTATACCCTTGGGTACTGGAGCAGCTTTGCCCAGAAGATCTAAGAGCACAAGAGTCTGGGAGCTGACAGTTCCTTGGGACAGCCCACAGAGACGGGCTGATGGCAGGAATAGGGAAGCCTGGCTCTCTTACTTGAGGAGTAATACTCCCTGAAGCACCCCTGAGAATCAGGTGGAGGCCAAGACTGTGCTAAATCCACACCCTCCTTGGCTTTTGCCTTCCCCATCTTGCTTCTCTGCTCAATGATGATTCCCTCCTGGGAGCACTTTTTATTTATTTATTTATTTTTTCAGGAAGATTAGCCCTGAGCTAACTACTGCCAATCCTCCTCTTTTTGCTGAGGAAGACTGGCCCTGAGCTAACCTCCATGCCCATCTTCCTCTACTTTGTACACGGGATGCCTACCACAGCATGACTTGCCAAGGAGCGCCATGTCTCCACCCAGGATCCAAACCAGTGAACCCCGGGCCAGCGAGAAGCGGAGCACAAGCACTTAACCACTGCGCCACCCGGCCGACACCTGGGAGCACTTTTTAAATAAGTCACTTGCACAGGAATTCTCATCTCAGGCTCTGCTTCTGGGAATCAACCCCAAACGGGATTCCACAGATTTCCTGAGCTGTTTATCATATGCTCCTCATCGCTTGTTGCCCAACTTTGGCCTTTCTCTTTGGTCTTCAGACCATCTCCAGCTTGAGACCACTTGAGTCAGGCTCAGCTCACTGGCTTCCTTTCTTCATTTCAACCTCTGCACCTCATAACCTAATATTGCTAAGAGTTGCGCCATCTTCTGTCTCTCATTCTTGACGGTTAAGGATAAAAACTGGTTCCCCTTTCACATTCTCTTTAGTGTTCACTTCTCATCCTCTTTGCTTCTCTTGTTCATTTTCTCTTATGTTGAAGTTCTACTCTTGTTTATTTCTCTTTTTTCATGAATTTGCCTCTGGGAGGCCAGGCTATTGTAAACTAGTGATGGAATTAACTCATATGTTTATTTTGCCTTAGTATAGATGACTATATTATCATGTGGTAGTTGTCTACATGAATGATCATGTAATTTAACTTTAAACATCTACTCAGGATTTGATTACATCGGTTTTTTTTTTTTGGAGGAAGTTTAGCCCTGAGCCAACATCTGCTGCCAATCTTCCTCTTTTTGCTGGGTAAGACTGGCCCTGAGCTAACATCTGTGCCCATCCTCCTCTATTTTATATGTGGGACATCTGCCACAGCATGGCTTGATAAACAGTGCATAGGTCCACACCCGGGATCTGAACCAGTGAACCCCAGGCCACTGAAGCAGAACATGCAAACTTAACCACTGCACCACTGGGCTGGCCCCTGGATTTGATTACATTTTGATGAAGCTATTATAGTGTCATAGGATCTACAGATAGTGTAGAAAAGTTTAGGATTAGAGGAAGGGTGTCATTATCTTAAGAATCCTTGATTATGAGTCTCGAATGTCTAAAATCTAGTAGGGAAGTCCTGACCAGTTGTCCTCAGATCTCTGTGCGGAAGATCAGGGTGCTTCCCGCCATCTTCTTCTGGTAGTCCTTGTCAAATTCCTCATTCTGAGCCACAGTAAAGTGGTTCTTCCAGTCCCCAGGCATCCCTGAAACCAGGCAAAGTCTTAGTGATAGCTACAGGAGTACAGGGAGAAGTGAGCATGCACCCTTAGAGCTAGCACAAGAATGGGGGAAAAAAGGGAGTTTGCCTCTCAAAAACGGTACAGTAGTGTCACTGACAAGAATAAGTAATGGAATGTGAAACGCTACTGGAAAACCTAAGCAGATCATGGGGACCACAGAATCTAATTTGACATCTTAGAATATATGTCTTATGTACCTTTCCTCATAAAAGGGGAGATAGAGTGGTCCATGATGCTGGTAGGCAAGGTGGTGTAGTTGGCCATTGGGTTTTGCTTCATTACATCAAATGAGGTGTGATAGATGATTTTATCCAGAACTTCCTCTGGTATGTCTTTCTCTAGGAACTTCAATATCTTCTGAATTTCCCGCCTTGGGTCCTGTGTGTACAATAGTCATACAAAACAAATAATTTTGGGTTTTCTGTTAAGGACGACATTCTGTTTGGACAAATAGGGTTTGGAGATGGATAAGTTAAGGGATAAATTTAAATATATTCAACAAATATTCCTCAAGTGGTGACTATGTGTGAGGCACAACACAAAGAAGAGAGCCATCCCTGCCCTCAGGATGCTTACCTTGCAAAGGGTATGAAATGTAAACACAACTAACTGCAATACCCAGCACAGAAAACATGCTGCCTGCATACAGAGAGAGTGCTATGAACTTTGATGGGGAGGATCAAATATATCTTCTGGGGGAGATCAGGAAATGTTGTATAAAGGAGGGAAAGTGCTGCTGGTGAGGCACAATATGGCTAAGTCTAGTTTTTGAGTTATAAGAGATGGCCAAAGAGTATGAATTTAACAGAAGGTCAGTAAGAGGATGAATGAAAGAGATCTCAAGTTGCCCCAGAAATGTGAATCCTTGTGCCTTGGTTCTATCTGATGAAAGAGATGGAGAAAAAGGAGCTGTAGCATTTGATTAGATTTCAGAGGACTTCTTCTTAGCATTGGCATAAGAAGTAGTTTTGTGATTATAGGACACTCATACACTGAGTCATAAGGGTGAATGTGTGATGCCACGCCTACACAATGACTTAAAATGGAGAAATCAGTCGTCAGACCCAATATGTGGGCTCAATCCTGCTAATGTTTATACAGGTTTATATGGATTTGGGGTACGGAAGAGGAAGAAGGAAACTAAATTTATTGAACACAACTAGGCACTTTACAAATGTGATCTCATAAATCCTTACAATAATTTCATGAGATACAAAATGAGATGATATCCATTTTGTAGGAGGAGAAACATGGTTCACAAGTGTCAGGATTAATTCGACCATAAAGGCATGTGATGTTTCCTAAGGAGGAAGGATCTTTTGGAAATTGCAAACTGAAGCAAAGAAAATTTAGAAGACCAAAAAATTAGTTAGAGCTTTTGAGGATAAAACCAAGTTGGAAAGAGTGTCATGGAGAGAGAGAATTCGCACTGAAGGCTTTTTGTGGGCAAGCGCACATGCGAGGGTTCTAATTGGGATTTGTTGCATTGGAGAATGTGGGAGGAACTGATAGAGATCGCATTGGTCCTCACCTCCTTCATGTCCTCGTAGAAGAGGTAGAGAATGTGGTGCTGGTCTTTCACATTCCACCATCCCTTTACATGGTCATACCAGGAGCCCCACAGGACTGAGGGGAAGGAAAAAGATGTGGCATCAATATCAACTTGAAACTTACCAGATGAACATGAATGTCTCACATAAAAAAGGACATTTAAGAAACACAACCAGAAGACAAAGACCCTGGGCAGAATTCTTATTTGCAGAAGACAGGGATTTTTTAATTTTTAGGGAGATGATAAAAAGTATTCCAGATTCCTTGGTTTATATTTCCACCCTTGAACTTACTACTACATGAAATACAGTCTTTTAGCCAGGGATTCATAATTTTTATTTCCCTTGCCTTACTGCATGGTACCTAGGTCAGAGTTATGCAATAAATATTGTTTCCTAACAGGCTGATTTTGAAAAGAAGACTTTCATTCTGAAAAATCCATAATTAGCAGATATTTGGGCACCTTTACTCTCTGTGATGGTGAATAGGAGGAAGAGAGGTGAACTGGGTATCTGTTGTTGACCCTGCCAAATCCACTCTCCACCCTCCTCCACACTGTGAGGTTGACCTCTATGGACGGTGTCAATGGGCTCCCTTGACCTCAGAAGGCTTTTGGAGGCAGGAAGACAGTGAGGATGGTGTGTTTATTTCCTTGATGTTCTTCCTGTTGGCTCACTATGGTTGACTGTTTCCCCTGCCAAAGGCCTTGGCTCCCGTTAAGGGGCCCTCTCCTTTCTCCAGAGAGCAATGGCTCCGTGCTGGTGCTGCCCCTAGAATATTGTACTATCACCGGTTGGTTTCTTTACACTTTGCCCACAGCTTTCTAAATAGTCTCTTAGCTAAACTCTCCCCAAATGACCCAGTTTGAGTGTGCTGTCTACATCCTCCCAGGACCTTGATAAATACAATGTTAATGCAAACACTTCCTTTGTGATGTCAGTATGCAAATGAATAAGTAAACATGAATCCACAATTTCCGTTTACTTACCTTTCCCAGCTTTGAATGTCTCAACATATTCTTCCCATGTACCAGGGTCAGGCACCATTTTATTCATTCTTGAGAAATGGTAGTAGGACACCAGACAGTCTTTGGCATTTCTTGCCACGTAGATAATCTCGAATCAGCAAGCAAGAGGATTTAGACACAGAGAGAAAACAAGACAGAAAAGAGGAACCTTAGACTATCCCATTTGAGTAATTGAATGTGCTTGTGTTTGCTGTGATCAAGATGACCATATCCTCCAGTTGCCCAGGCAGAGTTCCAATTGATATGTGTGGTCTTAGTATAATTATTACGAGTATCCCTTTTTTCTCTCAAAAGTGTTCTAATTTGCATGATAAATACTACAGTCACCTAACTACGATATTCCTGGAGGTTAAGGAGGCTGCTGTGGTAATTTTCCGTGTGTGAATGGAAGGTCCTCCTTGGCTTTCACTAAGCAAGGAATCTAACTAGGTTGCAGGCTAGAAGAAGCTAAAGCAGTTAGCCCTCCAGTCGCATTTGACACCATGAAGTGCAGCCTTACAGTGAATTATCACTCTTTTCATTTGCTGATAAGATTGCAGGACCTCTGAGGGCAGTGCTTAGCCTACCATTGGAGCTGCTTGTGATGGTGTCTTCTCATAGGAAAAGCAGAGGTATGATTTGGCTGAGGAGAGCTGACCTCTTGGCTTCTTGTCCCATTGTCCTCTTTTTCCCACTCACCACCCAGCTTCTGATCCCAGCCTGAGCTCCTGTGTGCACTCTTAGCAGAGCTGGGGTGGAGGAGCACATCAACAGTTTGTCAAGCATTTTCCCCTGTGTCTCACTTACTGAACAGAACTTCTGTGTCCATGCAACCAATCACCCAGTCATATTTTCCTCTTAGCAAATTACCTCAAGCTCCTGCTTTCCCAATTGCATTTCCTCCATTGCTCTCTCAGACAAACACAGACTTCCCAAGGCTCTATCTCTCTGCCCTTTTTCCTATTGCTGGATTTCTCTCCACTATTCATGAAAGCACTCAGGAAACCAAAAATATGACACAACTGTAAGGTCTAATTATTATGTAAATATATTTCTTAATGGTTATTGCCTTTTTGTAAATCAAAGCCTGAGTAACTAGAAGAGGGGAAGTCTGGGCTGGACAATGAACATATTCAAGTGTACTTGTCATGTGGAGTCGGATGGTTGGGTGTGATCTAATGTCAAATACTTAGATTTTCTGAGAGTCCATTGACCCACCTGTGTGAGTTTTCTATTGCTGCTATAACAAATTACCACAAACGTAGTGGCTTAAAACAACAAGAGATTTATTCCCTCACGGTTCTGGAAGCCAGAGTTCACTGGGCTCAAGCCATGCTTTCGGCGGGGCTGATTCCTTCTGGTGGTTCTAGGGGAGAATCCATTTCCTTGCTGATTCCAGCATCTGGAGGCCACTTCTGTTCCTTGGCTCTTGACCCTGTCCTCAAATCAGTCCAATCTATTGCTTCAGTTGTCACATCCACTACCTCCTCCTTTGATCTTGTTGCCTGTCATAAGGATCCTTGTGATGATATTTAGGGCCCACCCAGATAATCAAGAATAATTTTTCCATTTGAAGATCTTCAACTTAATCCCTTCTGCAAAGTCCATCTTACCATAGAAGGTAGCATTCACAGGTTCTGGTAATCAGGATGTGGACATCTTTCAGGGATTCCTAGTTAGTTCACCACTTCATCATAAAATGAAAAGCTTGGACTAAGCTCTCTAAAGCCACTTTCTACTCAAATAATCCACAATTCTAAGCAGCTAAAGGGAGGTGCTGCCATTGAGATTTTTACATTTTTAGAAGGGCTGATTTTACCAAAAGAAGGTGTTGGTATGATGACTAACCAAATGTTAGTGTGTCTTATGACAGAGTCCACAATATCATTTGGAAATAATATTGGTTCTTATACAGTAAAATTAACATATGAATGAAGTTATCTATCTGTGGGAATAAACCAAGAAGTTTTCACAAGTCAAGATGACCTGGGTATAACTTTAGGGAAGAAAATCAGGAATGGGATAGCATTTTGATACATGAAAATCTACTCAACTGTATTGTACCTTGTTTGGAGATAGGAGATGGGAAAAATGAAGAAATAGTGAGTCATGGAAACTCAGAAAAAAGGGAGAGTCAAAAGCAATCACTTGCATTGTATATCTGAGTACTGCACTGAGGAGAGCGTCTTGGCAACATTATAGTTTCCTTGGCAAGGGTTCAGTCCAAAAGTTGAAAGAGTCTGCAGCTGGGTTTCCACAGTAGCTTGCCCACTGGGAGAAGATGTGCTGCTGGTTCAGCTGATACAAGCATTTGACTCTGCTGGGTGGCTATACTTTTCACTGCAAATTTATAAATTGAAATTTGGTTTATATTCCATATTTCATTGATTTCAAGACTTGCTGATGAAGTAGGTATCAAAAAGAAACTCTAGTAAATTCAAATTACACTGCATTTATAGGATCTAAATTTTAAAGTGCCAAAATAAAATACAACTTTTGAAAATGGAGGACATAGAGGTCCAACAGTGCCTGGGAACCTACTCCATGATATGCTCTTTGTAAGGATGGACCAATTGCATCACGGTCTTGTGGCTCTCCATTCTCCTTTGTCTCGCTCCACTTTTCCCTCCACAGGTTTTCCTTAAATAAATCCCTTTCACATCTTACTCTGCCTTGGCTTTTGTTTCTTGAAAAATTCAAAGATAATAACCTTCCTCAGGAAATTCGTGCTTTGTTTCATTGCTCACTCTCTTTGAATGTGGCTTAATTGGCAGCCAATCAGAATAGTTTTGTCTGAAAATTTCCTAGTGTATACCCAGAAATAATATTTTGAAGGAAAGGTGGATCCAGAATAGAGTGTGTGGGAATGCGGGGGTAATGCCACCATTTGCCTTATACCTCCACTGGTTATCTTTCAATATCATTGATTGTTTCCACTTAGATAGAGACATTTTTTGGCCATACTGATCAAAACTGGGTTTGAAGAGTTGGCTCTTCCTACCTTTGAATTTTCTTTCCAGAAGGAAGGTGGTAGCATCTGAACAGGCAGATGAGTCTTCAGAGTTCTAGGAGAGGGCATTTTACTGGCCAGATCGAGACCTGGGAAATAAGCCCACACTATTTAGCTGAATATTTCTCAATATTATTATTTTGGAATATGTATTGTCTGGAATCAGGTTTATCAAATAGTTGGCTCTGCCTATAAAAGCCATAAAGTTACGGTTTTTACATGTCTAGTTTTCCTCCTAATGACAAGTTTATCATCCTTTCTGGTAGAGGAAAGCCCTAATGAGATACTGAAAACTACTGAGGCAACATTACACTTCTTATCTGCTAGGTATTGCTGTGTACTTGTATGGGAAATAAAATGCTTTGGGAGGTTTGAGGTTGGTGATAACTATGACCCCAGCAAGCTCTTGGATATTCATCCTTTAGGGTTTTCTCTTGCTGCAATGGGGAGTTAACAAAGGCAACTGGAGAAGAGCTGACATCTCTCTTTAAGGGAGGGAAGTTATTGGGCCAGCTCTACAGCCTTAGAAGCTTTGTCTAAAGAGCTTCAGTCTTTCTTTCAACATTTACTTTCAAGGCCAAGAACTACAATCGTCAGTAGTCACGTGCCAGCACTGTGCTCTGTGCTGGGATATATTTTCAGATGAAAAATTGAGCCTTATAGGGGTCAAGTAATTTTTCCAAGTTAGTAAATGCGAGAGCCAGGATTAGAAATTGGCCTGTGGCTGTGGAGAACCATAGAGGGGAGGCTTAAGAGACTTTGTGAAAAACAGTAGGGAGGCAAGGCAGACTTAGATAAATCAGACACAATCCTCTCTGGAAATAGTAAGTCCAATGCTAAATGTTAAAACACTGAATACAGGCTGGAGTTGGCCACACACAGCACCAACCTTGGGGAAGGGGCTGGCAGGTAAAGCACAGTGGCAGCCTTGGAGAAGAATAGCTTCTGATGGAAAATCAGATAAATAGAGAAGGGGAGGTACTCCCTGGAGACCTGGCAGTGAAGGGAAAGAAGGAAGAGGGAGAAGATTTAAAGATCCTGCAGAAATGAAAGAAAAACAGGGCATGCCAATTCCTCCTTCTCCCTCAAGCACTGATACCGCCCATAAAGAAAACTGCACGGCAGAGGGCAGAACTGACAGAAGAGAATGCTTTCAAACCCGGACTTATGGCCATGAAATGAATACAAACAGAAGGAAGCAGATTTCATTGATACAGAACTACTATAAAAATCAGAGAAGGCAAATCAGAGCCTCTAACCTGATGAAATATTCTCCCCAAAAGCCAACTACAAAGCTGAACAAAATTGTGACACAACACTCCAAAGCGAATTAAATATCCTGAAACCAACATTTAAGAATGTGATAAAATAACTCAAATATACAAAAATTCAGAACATAAAGAGACCAAAAAAAAAAAGTGAGAAGTGAAAAAAGATCTGATTGAACTCAAGAAAGAGAAGAAAAAGACAAAACAACATAAGACGTGATTAAATCATAAGGTTGACAATAGAGAATAGATTTAAATGAAAATTTAATGAAGGACATTGAAGAACAGAAGGAAATAACCAAGAAAATGGCGATGTGATAAGGAAAGAAGTAAAAAGGGTCCATCCAAGGGAAAGTGGCGGAAAGTGCTGACCTAGAAGATGGTAAAGGAGGTCTGACAATGGTATAAAGTAGAGTTTCTGAGAAGAAAAACTGAAATAGCAGAATAGAACTAATGTTTAAACCTCTAATCTGAAGAAACTTTATGGAAAAGGGGGCCTGAGTTTATGTCTGTTGAGAGTTTAGCTGAACTACTCCATAACACCTCTGTCTTGGCGTCCGGTCTGTGTGGCCAAGCAGGCTGGCCGGGGCCTTGAGCTAACACGAGCCCCTCCCGCCAGCTCATGCCCCAGCCAGATGGCAGCCTGCAGAGACCCCCAGTGGCCCTTGTGATAAACAGTCTCCCCCGCTCCCAGGGCCTTCCCCTTAGATAAGACCCTCTTGAAGCTTACCAATTGATCAGGTCGGCCTTATCCCAGGAACCCCAAAGCACTCCACCTGTGGACCCTAACAAGGGTGTGTGCCCCAGGCCCTGCTGCGCTCTCTGCCTGCACCCTGCCTCGACCTGTGTGGCCCCTCAAGGCATGCTGTGCACTCCTTCGAGGACTTGTGAGTAAGAAACCTCTATTTCAATTCCCCTTGGTCTTTTGTTGAACTGGGGCTCACCATCTGACACCCTGTGGCTCTACTTAACAAATGTTAATTTAACAAAGTCACAACACCTGGCTTCACAAGCAGGACGGTTTGGGTCAGCTTGCAAGAGACCATGGGGAATGCAAATGATTTACTGACTGGCTCTCTCAGAGGGGTAATTCTGTCTGGGAGGGGCCCACTGCCTGCTGGTGTTTGGCTGCACTGCTTTGGGCTCTGCGTCCTCCCTTTGCAGAGTGCTGCCTGAATTCCCAGAGTGCAAGCTCTGAAAAAAGCAACCAGAGTCCTCCTGAACCTCAGAGCATTGCTCTTCGGAGCTGGTCAAAGGGCCGCAGATGTGTTTTCTCCCAATAACTCCCCACGGGGTAAATGACCCCAGCAGATGTTAGACTTTGGAGGGGTTTCCCAACTCTAAGCGCAGACCCAGCTGCTGACTATTAGGACAGTTGGCTAAGATTTTCGCAAGGTCCTATCATGTTGGTTAACAGCCGGGACCTGTGCGTGGCCACCCCTGCCCTGCTGCAGGCTCCTGGACAAAAGTGCCAAGCAGCGTCCTTAGAAGGAGAAGAGGGAGGTTCCCTTCCCTGACCACTGTTCTTGCTGGAGGCTCTAGAACTCTGTCTAGGTTCTAACTTGTGTCACAGGGACCCTTGCTGGGGTGTCATGGCCCCTCACAAAGGCAAGAATGGCTGAGGCCTGCAGTCCTTCTGTTGCTGTGTACCTTGCTGCTGTCGCACCTCATATCCTGACCCTATGGGATA
This sequence comes from Equus quagga, assembly GCF_021613505.1. Classification (NCBI taxonomy): domain Eukaryota; kingdom Metazoa; phylum Chordata; class Mammalia; order Perissodactyla; family Equidae; genus Equus; species Equus quagga. The sequence continues at coordinate 50,514,281 of NC_060271.1, forward strand.
TTGTGGGTCCCACTCCTGGTGCCTGGTGGCACAAAATCTAATGGCCCAATACAAACAGTCTGAGCACCTGGTGCCTGCACCAAATAAAATGCCCAAGGAAGTTAGCAAGCTCCTCAATAAATGTAGAATGCCCATAGTGGTGGCCTGGGCACTGCTCAGTGCCGTGGAGTACCAACATGCCAAGGTGCTGGGTCTATGTTCTCAGGGTCTAGGGGCCACCTAATCATCCTGCCACCACTGGGCTAGTGGAAGTTCACCTCAATCCCAGTGAGGTTGATTGGGACTCCCCGGAGAGGGAAGTGGCCTCCTAGGAGTCTGGCCACTGAGGATGTCCACCACAGATCTTTCCAGTGACAATTTGTAAGGTCAAATCAGTGTGGGATAATAGAGACTTAGAAACTGAAACTCAAAACTTTACACGCCTTGAGATTCAAAATATTTTAAAATACTTTGTACAGCAGGAGGGAGAAGAAGGGGCTGACTGGCTGTTGAGAGTATTTAATATTGGCTCTGAGCTCTTACTCACTGCCATAAAATGAGGCAACTAGCCCGCATTTCTAAGAACCCCAAAATTCATAGCCTTTAAAAGATCCCCAGAGCCTGAAGGCCAAATTCTTGAGAGACACAGGTGACTCAATCCTCCATTCCTGAGGGGCCGCCCAGGATTAATTCAACCAGAATTAAAGCAAAGGCTGCTGCCATGGACAATCCCAATATCATAATTGGGATTTCTAATCATGACGGAGAGTCCAAACCCAAAGGCACAAGCCCTAAAGATATAGAGGGAGAATCCCTTCCTCTGCTACTTGGATTTCTATGGCTTGGCATTGAGCCCACCCTTCTCTCTTGGTTGTTACCACAAAGGCTCAAAGCCAATGGGAGACATTAGATGAAGCCTAACTCCTTCCCTGTGTAATTGGTATGGTCCAATCGGTCTATCACTTCTTTGAACATAGCAACCCAGATGACCTGGGTTTCATCTCCAATCCTGAGGAGGCCCCAGTAGACCTTGAATCCAGAGAAATCTTCTTACAGGGAGCACCCCCACCCCGAATTTCAAGGCCATACTCCATTTCTTGGCGGCCTCCCATACTATTCAGGAGGTCATGCAGGGAGTAGACATGGTGGCCCATCATGAGGGAGATACTCATCCAGACTCCTAGATTTTATAAGACCAAGGCAGCCCACAACCCCAAGGACAGCCCTTGGGTGCCAGGCCCCACAACCCATCTCCTGGTCCTGGGCCCACCAGGCCAACCCCATCAGGAAGCAGCACCCAGGATGACTCTAAACAGCACAGGGCCTTATGCTGGCAGTTCTGACAAGTGGGGGTCTCAAATGATCTTATATCTGGACAGTCCTGGTGCAAGCTCCTCTCAGAAACAAGTGATCACCTCAAGACAGAGTCCAATCTCAATGGCCCAGAGGCCTGCAGAGGGTCCCAAGACTCCCTCTGCCTCAAACAACTTCCCTCACCTGCGGGCCCAACAATCCCCCAGAGCATTGCTCTAGACATCAGCAGCTGCCCGGAGCTTGTCACCTCCTGGGGACAATCGCCTCTTCATGACTCTGGTGGTCCACTGGGACAAAGGAAATAGACTTTCTTGGCTCTATTAAACACAACAGCCCAAGTCACAGTAATTTCAGGTGATTCTTCTCAATTCCCTAAGGGAGCCTTCCACAGCCTACGAGGCACAGCAGGTGAAATTGTAAAGGGAGTACACGTTAAGCTAGCAGGTCTATTGGCACCCTATTTCTAAAACAGTTGCCAATGGTGGTGGCCCCCCTGGCTCTGTGTTTTCCTATTAGAGGTATGGATGCCCCTACCCAGTGACATGTCTGGTGAGGTAAACCCAAATTCCTGGCCTTTCTTGTGGGAGCTGCCAAGTGGGAACCTGTCCGATTGCTTCCTCCAGTGAAAACAGTAAATATCCCACAATATCAGTTGAAGCAAGGTACACAGGGCCTTCACCCTCATCGGAGATATGCTTGACACTATGGTCCTTGGGCCACCATCTCACACTCTGGTAGCCCTCTCTGACCAGTGTTAAAACTGCCACCAATGAATGGAGATTAACAATTGACTATTGATACTTATATGCAGAGGTTCCTGCCATTAAGGCTCCCATTCTGAACATGATAGAGACAGAAGATGACATCTAAAAAGCTCAGGGTCCCTATGTTTTACTCAGTCCCGATAGTGGAAGACTCACAGCCTCACTTTGCTTTCATTTTTGAGGGCACCCTGTGCACCTTCACTTGGCTGCCTGGGCTGTCTCAGCAGCCCTGCCATCACATGCAACCTGTGCAGACAAGATCCAGATTCACTCCAACTAACCTACTGCTGCCTTCAGCATCACATAGATGATGTTCTACTATAAGGCCCTCTGAGGATACCATCAGGGAAGATTTATACCTAGTAGTGTAACATTTACAGCAGAGAGGATGGGCCATTGCCCTGAATAAGATCCAAAGACCAGTCACTTCTGTCAAGTTTCTTGGCATAATGTGGCAGCTGAGGGCACTTAAAACATCAGTTCCTCTCCATCAAGCCTCCCATGACATCACAGCAGGCACAACGTGTATTAGATCTCTTTACCTTTTGGAGGCAACACATTCCACAATTATGCAATTTTACTTAAGCCTATTTACGCTGTGACATGCCAATCAGCTTCTTTCTGTTTGGGAGAACCTCACCAAACTGTTTGCAGCTGGCCCAGCAAGCCAAGGAGCAGGCCCTGCCCTTAGCCTCTCGTGGCTCAGACTTCTGAGTTGAATCACTGGCAATACCTGATTATGCCTCGTGGCGTCTCTGGACTAAGCATGGCTCTATCTGGCTGCGCTTGGGGTTCTGGACCAAACATCTGCCCCAGACAGAAGCCTGGTACACACCAGTCAAGGACCAAATTGTGGCAGCCCACTGGGCCCTTTTAGAGACAGAGACATTCACAGCCTATACTGCTCTGCAACAAGTCCCCATCCTGCTTTGGTCAGGCATTCAACCCTGCATGGTCACTGAGGCCTCACTGTTAAAATGGAAATGGTACCTTCAAGAAAGAGCTAAATCTGATGCCAGGGCCTTTCCAGATTACAGGAGGATGTGGCCTCCCCCCGACTCAACCTCTTTCCCACTGACATGGAGGTGCAGCTAGTGACACCCCTACTGCCAGCCACTCTAGCAGTTTGGGGAGACCCTTGGGATCAACTGTCTGACATGGAAAGAGAGTCAGTGCATTTCACCTACAGCAGCATCACCATAGGGGCCAATGCAGCCTGCTGAAGGCTGTAGCACACCATCCTGCTAGTGTCACATCCCTAGTTGAAGAGGGTTCTCCTAGCTGGCCCAACTGGCAGAATTGGTATCAGTGTGCTTGGCTCTACAAAAGGCCACACAAATGGGACTCCCAAGGGCACACATTTTTACTGACTCCTGGGCAGTAGCCACTGGGCTTGCAGTCTGGTCTGTACCATGGCAGAAGGATAATTTTATGATTAGGGAAAGCCTCTCTGGAGTTCCTCCATTGGGAGAGAGCGAGCCTACCACACATTATAGACTCGGATCAAGGTACCCATTTCCCCTCCCAAGCTCTTCAGTCATGGACTCTAGAACATGGAATCTTGCAGAATTTCCACCTAGCTGACTGGCCCCAAGTGGCTGGAGTTACAGAGAGGCACAACGGCCTACTCAAAGACGTGTTCCTCAAGCTTTTAAACAATAGGTGGTCTCCCAAATTTTACCCCTGGTTCCAATCCTACTTAATCCCTGGTCCTCAGGTCTTCAACCCTCCCACACCAATTATCAATCTTCTCCAAAGACTCCCCTGCTAGTACTTACAGGGAATCCCCACTCCTTTGACACCAGAAAGGACGTCGTTCACATCTGCTTACAGGTGAATGAGTTTATCCCACCAGATGAATGCTCCCCACTAGTTTGATTTTTTGGTTGTCTCCCATTTTCCACATGCTGGCAACATGATCGAGGGTGGAATGTGTAATATGACCCTTATAACGGAGGGGACAAACCCCTACCAAATTGTGTAGAGATGATGATTATACAGATTTCATTGGCCAGACAATGTCCCAGTACCAGTGCAAAGCTAAGGCCCCCAGCTTTGCCTCATTATTTGGGTTATAAAGATTAGTTCGTTAAACCAAATTTGGAAAAAGTTTTGCAGGAGATTGAAATTATACCTCCAGAGTCAACTAGCAGAACTGTAGATCTCAGAGGGAGGAAAAGAGGCTCTCTGCCTGGTGGATGCCAGTCACATTACGAAATGAAGTCCTTGGGATGGCCCTGTGGTGTAGTGGTTAAGTTCGGTGCACTCTGCGTCAGCAGCCTGGGTTCATGGGTTTGGGTCCTGGATGTGGACCTACACCACTCACTGGCAGCCATGCTGTGGTGGTGACCCATGTACAAGATAGAGGAAGATTGGCACAGATGTTAGCTCAGGGCTAATCTTCCTCAAACAAAAAAAGGAGAAAGATTGGCATCAGATGTCAGTTCAGAGTGAATCTTCCTCTCCAAAAAAACAAAAGAAAAGAAAAGAAATAAAGTCCTCAAAGGAACCCTGGAATCCTGTGGTTGCTATCAGTGGAGTAAGGCCAGGTCTTTACCTTACCTCAGATGAAGAGGTAAATGATCCCTTGCTCCAAAGCAACCACATTCCACCTTTGGTCAGATTGCTGCCAGGAAGGATGTCCCTGAAAACTAGTCAAATGCAAAAGCTCTCCTTTATTGGCTCTATTGCTCTTATTGTGTACAGCCTGGATGATAGGGCTGCTGGCGGCCCCTCCAGCCTAACACTGTCTCAGGCTCTCTGGCTGGAACAAAGTCAGCCAGAGGCACAACTGCACTGCAGGATGCCTGAGCACCAGATGCTGGCAGGCCCTGTTGGAAGGGCTTTGGCCAGTGTGCCAGCAGGTGTGGATTCTGACCCAGAGCTCACATTCCTCTACATTAAATAGTGCCAATGGAAGTGATGTTTCAATGAGCTTCTCCCTCCTTATACCACTCCTCAAATTAGATCTCAGGCAGAACGGCCTTCCCCATGTAATCAAATCAGACCCATCTTGCTAGCAGGTTTGTGCTCCAATGAACCCACCATAGTTTTAATGGGACAATCTGTAAATTATAAAGCTGCCATGCACAAAATGTCCCTACAATTAGCCTATAAATGTGCTCAGAATCTATATGCATTGTGGATGGAGTCCTCACAAAGCTCAATCACGGAGGTCACATGCTTCTTTCCAAGGTGCCCTCTGATGAACTGACAGAGCTCACTGAGATCTCCTCACAGCAGCAGAGCCCACACTTGTAGTTCCATCCTGAGCCAGGCCTGTAGCATATACACTCAGAATTAACACTACTACTCGTCCTGGATCTCCACCTGGGAAGGCCACCCTCCCCTGGGCAGGCCTCCACCTCCCCCTGCCCCAGGTATACCAATGCCCTAGATGGTGACGTTACAACCCAAGAGAATGAGGAGGGAGACAATGCAGCTCAACCTCACTCAACATTGGAATTTCCCCCCCAAGATTGCATCTGCACCAGGAGAGAAATGACTGTGGTGACTGTCAACCTAGAGGCCAAATTGCAAAAATGCCTCCAGTTGATGGACCCTGAGGACCCTATAGAATTCTATTTTCTGAAATAGCCAACTGCTTGCCTTGAGAACCTTGACTCTATCACAACGCTTGCAAAACCATGAATAAGTCTCCTGCCGACTGTCTGGAAACAGTAGACACCATTTCACCTTTATGGCAAGCCAAATAATGTGTTCTAAACCACACTAGCCAAAATAAGGCACTTCCTTGCAGCATCCCTAGCTTGACCTGCTTAGAGCCCACAGTTAGGGAACTCTTACTGCTGTGTTTACTGCTCACTGTGCCAGACTACAGCTTTTTCTTTCCATCTGGTGCATCCATGACAAGCCCTGATCCTCTTGCCATTCCCACCACCACTAGGAACCGAACCCGGGCCACCGAAGCAGAGCATGCCAAACTTAACCACTAGGCCATGGGGCTGGCCCCTGGAGCAGCATTTTTAAATAAATTTAAGGAAAGAGAGTGTGAATGAATGATGTTATAGCCAGGCAAGCTGTGCTTCAAGCATCAAGACCACAGAAAATGGTTTAAAATGTTCAAGAACTCAGAGAACGTGGCATACACGTACCTTCCTGAGCGATCCACTAGAAGGAGTTTGATGCAACCAGGAGACGACCGGGAAAACATTACCAAAAGGACTGATGGTGAGCATTTCATATTATTTAACACTAGAACTAAAATTAAAAAGAGTGAGGTGATGGATAGAAGAATAATGTGTAAACCTTACAGGTTCTGACGAAATAGAAAGAATGCAACTTGAAATTTAGAATAAGATCATTGCCAGTTGTATAAGTAATAGATGGAGTTAAAGGATTCTTTTGAAACTGGCAGATCAGACAGGTTAAGTAAAAGAAAAGAGGATTAAGTCCTTATAGACAGTAAAAATACACAGGCAACCAACCACTAGGAAAAAAAATAAAACATTTCCTAAACAAAGCAAAACAAAACGAAAAGGATGTACCAAATAGGGAAAGAAATACAGTAAGTAGTACTTATTGTACATGAATTTTCAACATATGATAATATGACATAATTGTGACCAAACATGTCAGTCATATCAATAAATGCGAGTGGGATTAAATCATCTTTTACAAGGTTTCAAATTGGCTCATAAAGGAAAACCCAACTATAAGTGGCATACAAGAGACACACCTAAAACACAGCAGGGGTAAAAATAAAAGGATGGATAGAGATATACCACGCAAATGGAAACTATAATAAAACAGGGATTGTGATGCTATCAGATAAAGTAGGATTCAATTCCAAAAGCATTAGATAAGACAAAGAAAAAAACAGAGAGGGCCCAAATAAATAAAATTAGAAATAAAAGAGAAGATATTACAATGGACACCACAGACATACAAAGGATTATAAGAGATTTCTATGAACAATTATACAACAGCAATTTGATAACCCAGAAGAAATGAATAAATTCCTAGAAACATACAATTTTCCAAGACCGAATCAGGAAGAAGTAGAAAATATGAACAGACTGATACTAGTAAGGAAATTGAATCAGTAATCAACAAACTCCTAACAAGCAGAAGTTCAGGACTAGATTGCTTCACAGGTCAATTCTACCACATGTTTAAAGAAGAGTTAATACCAATTCTTATCAAACTATTCAAAAAACTGAAGAGGAAGAGGAAGGAGTGCTTCTAAACTCATTCTACAAGGCCAGAATTACCCCAATAACAAAACCAGACAAAAACACTACAAAAAAAAAAATACAAGCCAATATCCTTGATAAACATAGACGCAAAAATCCTCAACAAAATATTAGCAAAGCAAATTCAACAATACATTAAAAGGATCATATACCATGATCAAGTGGAGTTTATCCCAGGGATGTGAGAACAGTTCACTATCTGCAAATCAATCAACCTGATACACCACATTAACAAAATGAAGGATAAAAATCATGTGATCCTCTCAATAGGTGCAGAAAAAGCATTTGACAAAATTCAGTATCCATTTATGATAACAACTGGGTAAAGTGGGTATAGAGGAACCATACCTCAACATAATAAAGAACATGTATGGCAAACCCACAGCTAACATCATCCTCAGCAGTAAAAAGCTGAAAGCATTTCCTCTAAGATCTGGAACAAGACAAGGATGCCCACTCTCGCTGCTCTTATTCAACATAGTATTGGAAATTCTAGCCACAGCAATTAGACAAGAAAAAGAAATAAAAGACAACCAAATTGGGAAAGAAGAAGTAAAACTGTCACTATTTGCAAGTGACATGATACTATATGGAGAAAACCCTAAAGACTCCACACAAAAAAGTATTAGAACAGGAGCTGGCCCAGTGGCACAGCGGTTAAGTTTGCATGTTCCACTTTGGCAGCCTGGGGTTTGCTGGTTCAGATCCTGGGCATGGACCTGTGCACTGCTTGTCAGGCAGGCGTCCCACATAAAATAGAGGAATATGGGCACAGATGTTGGCTCAGGGCCAGTCTTCCTTAGCAATAAAAGGAGGAGGATTGGCAGCAGATGTTAGCTCAGGGCTAATCTTCCTCAAAAAAAAATTTAGAACAAGTTCAGTAAAGTTCCAGGATACAAAATCAATATACAGAAATCTTTTGTTTCTATACATTAATAATGAACAATCAGAAACAGAAATTAAAAAACAATCCCATTTAAAACTGCATTAAAAAGCATAAAATAGGGGCGGGTCCCACGGCTGAGTAGTTAAGTTCATGCACTCTGCTTTTGTGGCCTGGGGTTTGCCTGTTCAGATTCTGGGGATGGACCTACACATCACTCATCAGGCCATGCTGTGGTGGCATCCCACATAGAAGAACTAGAAGTACTTACAACTAGGACAACTATGTACTGGGGTTTTGGGGAGGGAAAAAAAAAGAGTAAGATTGGCAACAGATGTTAGTTCAGGGCCAATCTTCCTAGAAAAAAAAAAGAATAAAATACCTAGGAATAAACTTACCAAGGAGTTGAAAGACCTATGCTCTGAAAACTATAAGGCATTGAGGAAAGAAATTGATAATTTAATCACAATAATCACAATTTAATCACAATAATTTAATCACAAATAAATGTAAAGACATAGTGTGCTCATGGATTGGAAGAATTAAAATTGTTAAAATGTCCAAACTACCCAAAGCAATCAACAGATTCAGTGCGATTCCTATCAAAATACTAATGGCATTTTTCACACAATTAGAATAATCCTAAAATTTATATGGGGTTACAAAAGACCCTGAATAGCCAAAGTAATCTTGAGAAAGAAGAACAAAGCTGGAGCTATTGTGCTCCCTGATTTCAAACTATAATACAAAGTTACAGTAATCAAAATTGTTTGGTACCCGCACAGAAACAGACACACAGATCAATGGAATAGAATAGAGAGCCCAGAAATAAATCCATTCTTATATGGTCAATTAATCTATGACAAAGGAGGAAAAAATATACAATGGGGAAAAAGACCCTGTTTATCTTCAATAAATGGTGTTGAGAAAACTGAACAGCTACATGAAAAAGAATGAGACTGGACCACTTTCTTACACCATATACAAAAATAAACTCAAAATGGATTAAAAAGTTAAACATAAGAACTGAAACCATAAGATTCCCAGAAGAAAATATAGGCAGTAAGCTCTTTGACATTGGTTTTAGTGATACTTTTTTGGACTTGTCTCCTTAGGCAAAGGCGACAAAACCAAAAATAAAAAAAATGGGACTATATCAAATTAAAAAGCTTTTGCACAGCGAAGGAAACCATCAACAAAATGAAAAGGCAACCTACTGAATGGGAGTAGATACTTGCAAATGATATATCCAACAAGGGGTTAATATCCAAAATATTTAGAGAACCCATACAACTCAATGTCAAAAAAACAAACAATCCAATTAAAAAATGGGCAGAGGATCTGAATCGACATTTTGCCAAAAAAGTCATACAGATTGCCAACAGGTACATGAAAAGATGCTCAATATCACTAATCATCAGGGAAACACCAATGAAAACCACAATGAAATATCACTTACATCTGTCAGAAAGGCTATTATGAAAATGATAGCAGATAACAAGTGTTGGTGAGGATGTGGAGAAAAGGAAACCATCATGCACTATTGATAAGAATGTAAATTGGTGCAGCCACTATGGAAAATAGTATAGAGGTACCTCAAAAAATTAAATATAGAACTCCCATATGATCCAGCAGTTCCACTTCTGGATATTTACCCAAAGAGAATTAAAGTACTAACTCGAAAAGATATATGCACCTCCATTTTCATTGCATCATTATTTACAATAGGTAAGATATGGAAGCAACCTAAGTGTTCATCAATAGATAAATGGATAAAGAAGATATGGTATATAAGCACAATCGAATATTACTCATCCATTAGAAAGAATGAAATCTTGCCATTTGCAACAACATAGACCTGAGGGTATTATGCTAAGTGAAATGTCAGACAGAGAAAGACAACTACCATATGATTTCACTTCTATGTGGAATCTAAACAACAGAACGAATAGACAAGCAAAGCAAAACAGAAACAAACTCATAGATACAAAGAACAAACTGGTGGTCACCAGAGGGGAGTGGGATAGGGGGATGGGTGAAATAAGTGAAGGGGATTAAAAGGTACAAACTTCCCGTTATAAAATAGATAAGTCACGGGGATGTAATGTACAGCATAGGAAATATAGTCAATAATATTGTAATAACTTTGTAGAGTGACAGATGGTTATTAGACTTGTTGTGATCATTTCATAATGTCTATAAGTGTTGAATCACTATGTTGTACACCTGAAACTAATATAAGATTGTATGTCAACTATACTTTAATAAAAAAATTGGAAAAAAATACATTCTTTTAAAAAATAACAATAATGGGTTTCCAATAGCTATTATTTTATAAATGAAGAAATAGTTTTGAGAGGTTTAATAACTTGCTTTCTTATCTAGGTCACCTAGATGAGAATCCAAAGCAGCATTTGAAGTTGGACTGTTTGAATCCAAAGTCTATGCTTTTTCACCATTGGATTGTCTCCTATTGCAAAAGCTACTGTTTATAAAAACATGTCTTTTATTCCTAACTGATTGAAAGCTCTTCGAGAGTGCTATGTCATGTATTCCTTAGTATCTTTGGTGTTCAGTCTAATCATTTGTTGATAATAATGATACTATGTACAATTTAGCTTGATTGTCTGGTAGACAGGTTATAGACAAAGTATATTTGAAGACAATCCTCTATAAGAGGGTAGCACAATGACACAAGAATATGGTTCTTAATTACTGGATGCTAGGAGTCCTCAATGCTGCCTTTTCTGTGTTATACATTTATGGTCCCTCTCAAGTTCTCAATCAGCAGTAGGGTATGTGCTGTCTGATGCTACCCAATCATATATTAAAATCATATATTAAAATATTCCTGTCCTAAAGGAGAGGAATTTAGGAGCCTTTTTTCCCAGTTGAAGTGAGTATGTTGACCTCAACCTCCTTCAAACTCCTTCCTAGTTCCCTTTGGCAATATTTTCTAGAAGGCTGATTGCAGAAATAATTATCTTTTCTGGTGCAAACTGACCCACACAGTGGCTACAACCTCATGGGTCCCAGTTGAGCACTTACCTGAGTGGCCGGGTGGGGGTAGAGTCCACTCAATGAAAGGGTGTCGGTCAAAGGTGTTAGCCCGTTGGCACTTCTGCACATCCCCATCATTTTGGATCATGTCCACAATCTCCTGTGTCCAGGTTGTGCCTAAAAGCATTGGTTATTCTCAATTCTACCCACTCACCACACAATTTAGTTCTATTTCCTTGACTATTCACGTATTCAGTAAAATTCACATTTGCTGAGTGTTGAGTCCTATCAGCTCATTTGTCATCTCCTCTGCATAACACCCAGAGTGGACGAAGTGTCTATGTGACACCCAAGGTGGAGAGAGCCTCCGTGTGACATCTGGGATGGATAGGTCCTCTCCCTGAGCACCGGTGGCCCCTGTGCTCATTGTCAAGGTCAGTTTATATATCTGCCTTGTTGTGAGACTGAGAACTCAACAGAGGTAGGGCCTTGTCCTTTTGTTCTCATTGTTCCTAGTACCTAGCATAGGGCTTTGCACCTAATAAATGTAGCTTGCGGAAAAGAATATTGAATCAAATCAATGTAGGGAAATACAAAGATGAATTAGCCACTGTCCCAGCCCTAACAGCTGACAATCTTTTTGGAGGAGATAAGAAATGACAGAGATTGCTTCTTGCCTAGTTAATATCCATTCTTTCCTTCTTTCTCAAATTAACAGATGCTCAATTTTTAGCTGGGAATATAGCTACTTGGCTCAAAGGTGACATTTTTCAGTCTTTCTTGAAGCTAGATGTGGCCATGCCATTAAATTTTGGGAAGCTATCTTTAAAGGGAAGAAACATGACATTACTCCTCCCTTCCTACCTCCTTTTTGCTGTTTGGAATGTGCATGTGATGGCTGGAGCTCCAGCACTCATATTGGACTATAAAACAAAAGGTACATCTGAAAATGGTGAAGAAGAATGTCAGAAGGACCCAGGGTCTCTGATGACCAGTGCAGACACCATTTTAGCCCTGGACTATTAACCTCCAGACTGCTTTTTCTTTTGTGTTATTTTGAGTTTTTTGACACTTATAGCCAAATTGAACCCCAACTGATACAGAAGATGGGTATAAATAGACATATAAGTAGAAAAGAGCTAGACTGTTTATTGTCCATAAATATGCATTTTCCTCTTTACACCAAAGTGTTTGGTGTCTCTCTGACCCGTAGCCAAACCTGATTCTCAATGACATGTAAGACATGCACACAGATAACTGAAAGGTGAGCAGTCTACAGTAAGAGCCACAATGGATGTGCAAAGGGCCATAGGAGTTCAGGTGAGGAGGGCCAACTTACTGCGGAAGGGATCAGTCAGACTAGGTTGAGATGATATCTTTGGAGTGAAGAGTTAAAGCAAGACTACAATGTCTATCTGCAGTAAGAAGCTGAGCCATCCCAAGTGTGGAAACCTCAGGAGCCAGGATAGAGGCAGGCATATTTCCACAATGGGAAATGTAAGTAGGGCTCACAGGTAGTTGAGAGGTGGTGGGGGGCTGTGGGAGAAAAAGGCTGGAGAGAGTTTGGACTGTCATGTCGAGGGTCTTGGGGTTGATTGCACAATTTCCAAGGTGAGCTGAAAACAAATTTCTGCTATGAGGTGCAGTACAAATTTAAGTTCAGGTCTGGGCAAGAGAAGTACAAACCAGACAGAAAAGGAGGTTCTTGAGAAATTGAAAACAATTGAAACCAAGAGTAGGGCCAACAGGAAGACCCTACTCTAAGTAAGCCTGGTTAGCAGTGCTGAGTGGCAAGGACAGAGTGAGGTGGAAGGAGGGAATTCTGAGCCAGAGAAGACAGAAATGCCTTCTAATATGGTTCAAGAACTGCCGTGAATGGACTCTGCTCTGAAATCTTTCTGGTTATAAATATCTAGACTCTTCTTGAGTCAAACGGCCACTGGGAGACTTTCTCAAACTGGTTACAGTTTGAAGTTCTTTACCTCTCTGGGTCACACTGGTAGAAATTATAAATACAGATAACACAGGGGGATTATCAGCCATTATGTCACAGTCTTCTCTGGTTGCGATGTTCTCTATTCCTCTGCCCTGCACAAGCTTGGCACACCATTTTGCCTCCTCTGACTCGTACATTTTCCACAAACTCCTCTTCATTTTATAAGGTTCTGGTAAGTGTCACCTCCCCTCTCCCAGATCCTTCCCACTGTACTTGTGTAGGTTTGGACCCCACACTATTAGTACTTTCTATATCGAGGTGAGAGTGCTCAGTTCCACATCTGTCTCCTCCACTAAGAGAAGCTTCTTATGGGCAAGGACTGTGGTTACTTCCAGGAGAGCTTAGAGGGTAAAACAAAGAGTGGCTGAGTTTGCGAGATTTACTGTAAGAACTTCTGTACTATTTCTCAGATGCTATGCTTCTAAATAATTTTGTAATTCATTCAGTCCTTTGACAATTTTGGCTTCTGGCCATCTTTTTCTCTATCAGGGACCTAAATTAAAAAGGAAGATCTTGGATCCTGGGGGACTAGAACTCATAAGTGAGTCTGGTTTTCATTTTTTCAGGTGCCAGCCCTGGTGACAACCTGCATTTTAAAATAGAGAGGCCCTTTCAGGCATCCCAGCATCCCTAAGGCTGGCTTCCCCACGACCAGTTTCTGAAACCTACCTGCCTTTGCATAGGTTGCAATGAGGAGATCATCAGGTTTTGCTTGGAAATTCCAGATTTTGTCCCAATTATCACTCATTATCTTGGTCATGAGGACTCCATTCACTTCTTTGGTTTCTGGTTGAAGGTATTTTTCCTCCAGGCATAGATCTTTCATTTTCTCCAAGGACATCTTTCTAAGTAGACTTACTTGACAGGTGCTTAAAAGAAAGGTGTGCTTATGTCATTTCTAATGCTTAGAGTAGCCATTCCTTTTTTTAAAAATTATTTTCTGAGAGAGTTAGGAGAGATACTATGTTTAGTGTTAATTTGAGAGAAGTCAAAACTATGGGAGCTTGAAACATCTTAAATAGTTTTGTTTCAGCGGGTAAAGATGATAAAGAAGTAAACATATTTCTGATGGAGATAAGTGCCACAGAGGAAAAGAAAACTGGGTCATGTGTTAGACAATGGCAGTTTTGGTTTGGCTCCTGAGAGATGGCCTGTCTGAAGCCTGAGTGACAAGGAGGGGACAGCCACACACGGGGACCAGGGCGGAGGGCCATTAAGTTCACAGACTCTTGTCAAGTTTGAGCAACAAAAGAAGGCCAGGGTGGAATCAGCACTTAGGTGGGTTGGACACAAACCAGTGCTGGAACAGGCTGGGGCTGGCTTCATGAAACCACGTCTCACCTAGACAGCTACAGAGCTGAGAGAAGTGACAGGAGCAGGTGAGGCTTAACTAGACTCGTGGTGGGGCTCCCTGTTAGCACCAGACCGTCAAAAAGCGTCATTGTGGCAGTCTGGAGGACACAAAAATCTTGCAGCTTCCTTCTTGTAAACAAAAATGTTTACAGCTTCAGATGTCACATCCTGCCCCAAATCTCCGGGTGAAGAGCGACATCTGCCAGCTGAGGAGGTAGCCCCAGTTCGCTTGGAGGAGTGATGCTCACCGGCTTGGGGTGCCATAATTGTTCCCGTAGTAAATAACTTTGTTTCAGTCCCTTAAAGTCTTAACATTAAATTTATTACGGAAATATAGTCAAGTAAATCAAACTATAGCATTATTATTTTTGTTTTAAGTTTGAGAATAATCTTGGCATATTTAGTAAGTACTTATTATGTAGAAGAAACTTTGGCATATTGGAATATACAACAGATGAGGCTTACAATTAGAAGTTAATATATTATTGAGTAATTTAATATTTAGACTCGGGATTTTAGGTTGAAAGGTTAGGGAATTATAGTTAGTTTATAAATAAGAGAATTTAAGTCACTATATTCATAAGCTTAATTCACTAGATTTGTTAGAAGTAATTATTGAAGTAATTAGGATTTCTTTTTCTTTTTGTTATTGTTAAACATCTGAGATACTTAAAGAGTGGAATATGTTAAATTAAATGTAATTTAAAATATTTAGGGGAATTTTATTAACTAGGTTGGAAAAGCCTTTGTAAGTGGAAAACACTTACCATATTCCCCTGGTGCTCTGTGGTCCAGTGTGGGCTGGAAGACTTGGGTTCTAGTCTTAACTCTGAGTTTTGCTTTCCTCATGTGTAGAAGGAGGGGGTCAGACTGTAACTGTAAGTTCCCTATGATTTAATAATTGTTTATCTAATTTAACATTTTCCTTAGCTGAAACTCAAATAAAAGAGTGACCACTTCATTTACAAGAGGTTTTTGCTTTCTGAGACCTGTTTCCTCAATCCTAAAATTTAAAGTGATCAACCAGTATGTGCAGTTGTGCATTTGACAGAGCTTGACTTTGGGACTTCCCTGCACCTTTTCTGTCTTCCACCTTGCGGTTCCTCGTGCAGGCATGGCACGCCATACCCAGGCCTGTCCTTCACCCTGACTGTCTCTCCTCCTCTTTCTCCTGGCCCAGTTCAACAGTCTTAGTATCCATTCTCTGAGGTCTGCCATTTTCAAGCAACTGTAGATGCTGTGGATCACTTGGGATGCCTCCATGACTGCCGGGGAGGCTGGGTGTGTGTGGCCCCTGAGTGGATGGGCTCTGGGCCCCCCTCCCACCTGTTTTGACCTGAGCAGGTTCGTGTTTACTGTCTTCTGTTTTGGAACTCCATATGGACTTGGTTTTGAAGAAAAGGTTCTGGAATCAATAAGACAAGTGGACAACCACTTTTGTAGGACACTGCTCTACATGTCTAACGTGGCGATCAGTTCATGTTAACAGTGGGTTAAACTCTTCTAGGAATTAATGTCCCTAAAGTTGGAGGAGTTGAAGCATATTGGGAGTAGAGGTGGAGGGGCAGCTGAAGGTGCGCTCTAAAGAAGCCTGTGGCAAAAGAAACGTTTTTGGAGAACTTCTTTTATCTCGAAAATTAGACAAGTTACAATGGAATATTATTTCTCACTAAAAAGAAATGAGCTCTCAAGCTATGAAAAGTGCATATTACCAAGTGAAAGAAGCCAATCTCAAAAGGCTACATACTGTATAATTCCAGCTATATGACATTCTGGAAAAGGCAGAACCATGGAGATGGTAAAAACATTGGAGGTTGACAGGGGCTAGGGAGGAAGGAGGGATGAATAGGCAGGGCACAGAGGGTTTTTAGGGCAGCAACTCTATTGGGTATGATACTATAATGATGAATACATGTGGATGGATACATTACACATTTGTCCAAACTCATAGATTGTACAACACCAAGAGTGAACCCGAGTGTAAACTATGATTGAGTGATTATGATGTGTCAGTGTAAGTCAATCAATTGTAACACAGGTGCCCTCTGGTGGGGGATGTCGATAATGGGGGAGGTTATGCATGAGTAGGGGCAGGGAAGAGTATGGGAAATTTCTGTACCTTCTGCTCAGTTTTACAGTGAACCTAACACCGCTCTAGAAAATAAAATCTATTAAAAAAATTAAACACATTTTCCATTCCTCCTTGTAATATTTCTATTAATGTTTCATATAAAAATATTTTTTCTCCACTTAGAATGTTCAAGTAAAATCTATGCTTCAGAGATATGTAGTGTGTTTCAGGTCCACTACACACATTTTTTGTGGCATCTGTGATCTCGTTTGACAACAAAATTAATTAGTCACTGGTTTCTGGTAGGATGGTTTTAACAGGTCCATGGAGACATAAATCTACTTTAAGAAGCAACTCCAAAGGTGGAAAATCCAAATAGGCCAATGGAGCTGAATTTGTCAGTTGCTGTCTGCAATAAATGTTGGTGCTACCTCTCCCTCCTAAATGAAAGGTACATTCTACCTGAATTCTTTTAAAAATTGTTCTAGGTTTGAGTAGAGTTTGAAATATTAAAAATGGCATTTTTTTAAGGAGGAATATGATTCTATCAGCTATTCCAAAGGACTCAAGGAAGAGAGAATCTGGTCTCCGATGGACATTTCTTTACATCTGTCATCACTCTTCCTCCCCCCAATGTCCTGTTACCCACACTGGACTTATTTCCATTTTCTGAGCAGTCTTAGACCTTTCATCACCTTGGCTTTATGTATCTATGCCCACACCTTTGGGTAATCAGTTTTTCGCTTCTTCTTCAAGGCACTCTAAAATATACCTTCACTGAGCTTTGACCATGTGTCTTAACACACAGTACATCATCCTGCTATATCTGGGGAGATAGGGAGCTGCAACTGAGTGCTGCCACCAGGGAATATTATGGCACCTATGTGTGCGCTTAGAGGGACACATTTCCCCTTGACCTCTGAGCAGGAAGCAGACTTTTCACTAACTTCCTCTGCAATCCCACGGAACTGGAAAGAATTGAGTGGTAGATACAATAATGACCCCCAAAGACATCCACATCTGGATCCCTGGAAACTATGCATATGTCACTTTACATGGCAAAAGGGACTTTGTATATGTGATTAAGTTAAGGGTCTTGAGATGGGGAGATTACCCTGGATTATTCAGGTGGGCCCAGCAGAATCACAAGGTCCTTATATGAAGCAGGTAAGAGGGTCAGAGTCAGAAAAGAAGGTGTGATGATGGAAGCAGAGGTTATATATATATGTATACATATATATATATTATGTTTATATATATGTGTGTATATATATATACACACACATACATGCACTCACACATATTATGCTGCTGGCTTTTGAAGAAGGAGGCCACAAGCCAAGGAATGCAGGTGGCCTCTAGAAGCTGGCAAAGGCAAGAAAACAGATTCTCCCCTGGAAACTCCAGGAGGAAAGCAGCCTAGCAGATATCTTGATTTTAGAACTTATGATCTCTAGAACCAAAAGATGCCAATTTGTGTTGTTTTAAGCCACCAAATTTGTGGTAATTTGTTATGTCAGCCAGAGATACCAAAACATAATGGTGACATTACAGAGAAAACAGAAACCTTAGGGTTCACATTAGAGAAATAGGCCAGGAGCAGCAGCTGGCTGGAGCCAGGGCTGTGCAGAGCGCACTGCGGGAGAGCAAAGTCTTCTGTGAAATCAACTAGATAAGGATCTAAAGAAGGCCTATAATTCCTTATTAGCAATTGAAACTCCCAAAACTCTGACAACGTTTTTTAATAAATCATTTGATAGCAAACCTGCACTGACCTGTACTCATTAAAGGGCAAAATATGACCTGAATGGCCACGAGCCCCATATGGGTCCGCATGTCTCACTGGTGTGAGTGCTCATATGCTTTGTTCAGAAATATTTGCATACTTGCAGAACATGGATTCTGTTCCAGACCCCACCTAGGGTGGTATGCAATATGTGGCATACTCCCTCTATTATCTTTTTAAATCAACATGTTCTGAAACCTGAAATACCTCTGGACCCGGGGGTTTCAGATAAGGGATTGTGGACTGTAGTTCCACATGATAAGGATGCACGAGACACATCTTCATGAGAGAGTTAAGAATGTAGAGAGATCAGCCCTGAAGCACTTGGAGACGTCCCAGTATAGAATAAATGATCCCTGAGGGACGAGACCAGATGTGCCTAGACAGCACTTTCACGGTCAAACCCTGAGTGTGGAGGAAGCGGCAAGCGTCATCCTTATGTGTGGTTAGAAATACATAGTTCTTACCACAGACTGGATTCAGCTGTTCTCAACAAGCCTCTTTAATGGAGTTCATTGAATGTTGAGTTAAAACGTCCTCATTCGGTGGTTACAATAACCAAGACAAAAAATAACAAACGTTGGAGAGGTTGTGGAGAAAAGGGAACGCTCATACACTGCTGGTGGGAGTGCAAACTGATGCAGCCACTATGGAAGACAGTATGGAGATTTCTCAAAAAATTGAAAATAGAAATACCATATGACCTAGCTATGCCACTACTGGGTATCTATGCAAAGAACTTGAAATCAGCAATTCAAAGAGACCTATGCACCCCTTTGTTCATTGCAGCATTATTCACTATAGCCAAGACGTGGAAGCAACCCAAGTGCCCATTGACTGATGATTGGATAAAGGTGATGCGGTATATATATATATATATATGTATATACATATATATACATATATATATATATACAATGGAATACCACTTAGCCATAAAAAATGACAAAATTGTCCCATTCACAAAAACATGGATAGAGCCTGACGGTATTACGTTAAGTGAAATAAGCCAGACAGAGAAAGACAAACACTGTATGATTTCAGTCATATGTGGAAGATAAACAAACACAAGGACAAAGAGAACTATTTAGTGGTTACCAGGGGGAAGAGGGGTGGGGGTGGGCACAAAGGGTGAAGGGGCACATATATATGGTGTAAGACAAATATTAACGTACAACTGAAATTTCACAAGGTTGTAAACTATCATAACCTCAATAAAAACAACAAAAACAAAAAAGTCCTCATTCTATGTGAATCCTAATACCGGAGGGTCTCCTACCGAACCAGAAGAGTCTAGATTCTGGGGCCAGAGTGGCCAAAAACAGACCAGTCATTTCTCCTGCTTCTTATCTTTCTGAACAAGGCCAAAGTGTCTGGGTGTGGAAAGAAAAATTACTGGACTTCCCATCTAACCTCTCTAGAGGAAAGGAAATTCAGGCAGGAGGGTATAAATCGTGTTTTAACGTGAGTATCAGAAAGTGGTGTTACCATCAGGGCTGACATCTTTGTGGCTCTTGTGCAGCACAGACACCCACCGAACGTTATTCTGAGTTCGACTCTGATGTCCGTTCCACTCACCCTTTTTGCACTGAAGAAGCCAATGGCATTTTTGTTGGTCTATATTTTCAGTTATTAATTATGAAACAAGGCAAATATATCAAAAGAACAGCAAGAAATGAAACATTTATGTATGTGCAGGGAAATTTCAGGCACTGTTAACGTTAACCTGATGTGGTGAAATCAAGACAGGCTCATAGAAGCAAGCGCCGTCTCCAGGCCCCTTCCCTTCCTCCATCTTTCCCCAGAGAGAATCATGATCCCGAACTGGGTGTGTGTCGCCCTCAGAAATGTTTTTGTAATTTAATTATATCTGTATTCATAGTAAATGATAAATGCCACTTTTCTAAGTTAAAATTTTTTACATAAAAATATTATACGCATCCTTTTTCCTTTTCACTTAGCATTACATTTTTAAAGTTTTATTAATGTGGCTCATATTTTCTATAGTATTCTTGCTGGAATTATTTAACCTGAACCTAAACATGGGGAAACAATCATATAAATCCAAAATTTGGGACATTCTGCAAGACAATTGGCCTGAACTCTTAAAAAGGGTCGATGTCACGAAGAACAAAAAAAGGCTGGGAAACTATCCTAGATGAGAAAAGGCTAAAGAAACACGACCAAATGCTTTGATTGAGATTTGATTAGATTCCAATTTGAAAAAAAGCTATAAAAGATGTTTTTGTGACAGTTGGGAAACCCTGACTATTGACTGTATTCAACAGCGTTCTGCTTGCGTAGAAGAGCGTTCGTGCAGATCTAGTTCATTCATTCCAGTCACTGTGTCATGGTTCATCTATGATGAACTCAGTTCATTTATTTACTTCTCTGCTGACATTTGTTATTTCTGGTTAAAGTCTTCAATAGCTTAACTATATTTTGTCTGAGTCAACATTTATTGGGAAAGAATAGTTACTAAGATCATAAAATTTGCCAATTTCTTCTTGTAATTCTCTCAATTTTTCCTTTTATCATTATGAAATGCCATTTTTGTCTCTAATACTGCTTTTTTCTTAAACTTTAGTTTGTTTGATATCAATAACCACACAACCTTTAGACAGCATTTTTCAGATATACATTTTCCTAGCCTTGTTTTCTGGCCTGTTTTTGCTATTGAGAAATCCATTGCCTCTTAAATAGTTCTTTTGTAGCTAAAACATCTTTCTTCCCTAGTTTTAAAAATAATTTTTTCTTTGTTCTTAGATTTATAGGACAATATCTAGGCTTGTATGTATTTCTATCTATCGTTCTTGGAAGTTTTACTTTTTGATTGCAAGCCTTCATGAGTTTCATAGATTCTGGAACATCTTTAGCTCTTTACCTATTGTCTTTCTCCCACTCTCTCTGTTCTCTCCTTGTGGCACTCCAACCGGCTCTGTGTTTGGCGTTCTCGCTCTGTCTTCGTATCTCTCGGCCTCTCCTTCATGTTTCCCTTCACTTTGCTTCTCTGGCTACAGTCTCTATGATTTTTTAAGCCCTATTTCTATTGTATGAGTTCCCTTTTCAGTTGCATTGAATCTGCTATTTAACTCTTTCTTAGTTTCAATTATTGTGATTATTTTTATTTATAGATATTTTATTTGATTCTTAAAAATGTGCCTGTTTATTTCATAGGTTTATCATTTTTCTCTTTACATATCTTACTGTTCATATTTTACACTCTGCTGCTGACAGTTCCGGTATCAAATCTTCGCAGGTCTGACTCTGTTGACTTTTTATTCCAGGTAGCTCTTGCTCAAAGTGCCTTGTTCCAAAGGTGCTTTGTAATTTCTCATTGTAATTATGATCATTAGTACTTTATTTGTGGGAATTCTTTGGCTCTATTTTGGAGGTGGGCTTCTCCAGATAACATTTGTATTTGCTTCTGCCGGGCTCTGTGACTGCCTTTTAAAAGTCTCAGCTGATCTTTAGAGAAGAATGTCAACTAATAAAGGTAGAAGGAATGATAAAAATAAAAAAATCATGAATGGATGCTAAACATCATTGGATAAAATGTTGAGAGAAATAAGATATTCATAGTCTCAAAGTATCTACCCACGGATTGCAAAGGGGAAAATGTGCCTTCAGAATGAAGATCTGAGGTGATCACCCTATTCAAGTGGTGTAAATTAGTATCTTTGACAGCAGGACTACCTGGCATTATGTGCCAGTTGTGACGTAGTCAGAAATCAACAACATGACCTTTGTAGTTTTCCGGTAACAATGTTTAACCTGAATTTAATCATACATAAAGAAATAATCAGATATAACCAGAGTGTGGAATGTTCTGTGGGATAACTGTCCTGAATTTTTCAAAAGAATATCACAGAACTGTACAACAAAAGGAAATGAACTGATTTGGGCTGGTGGTACTGTTCCAGGTAGAAGAGACCAAAGAGACATAACCAAGTGCAATGCAAGAAACTTAAGTGAATTCTGAATTTGTTGGGACAGTTGGAGAAATCTGAACACAGACTGTATGTTTAGTTAGTGTTATGATAAGGGAGGAGAATGTCCTTATTCTTAGGAGGGATGAGCTGAAGCATGTAGGGATGAAGTGTCACAGTGACTGAAACTTACATTCAGATGTTTCTTTAAAATACTATACATTTAGCTGTATGTATAGTGAAGAAAATAATAAGAATAATAAAGAAGTTTTTGCATATTGAGGTATACGGGGAAGCCATTCTGGTTTAAATCAGATTCAGCCTAAAACTTATTTTTCCCAGAGCAGCCTGACTTATGGCCCAGTGAACATGCATTATACATCTGCTTCACTTCCTGAACAAAGAATGCACTCTTTACAGATAGGGATGAGTATCTCCCTTCCTCTGATGCTCATACCAGGAATTCTTTGAAGATAAGCTTTTCTTCCCAGAAAACCAAGGTCAAGCTGCCTGCTATGTATGTGCTAAACTGCAGCAAAATATGTCCTTGTGATTTCGGAAAAAAATTTGCATTCCTGTCATGCTTGATGTGTGTTTTGTTCTGAAATTGTATATAACCAAGCTGTAAATCATGTGACCCTGGGGCACTATCTTCCCTGGGGAAGGGAACGCCTCTGGGCTAGTCCTCACATTAGTTCATTAATTCTCTCTCTTATTTATAGGTTGGTTATTGATTATTTGCATATACCTTTCTTGGCGTAGTCAGCAGGATTTCAGAGAAATTCATGACCACTTGGCATTTCCTTTGAACCAGCACTGGTACCAGCACAGGCCCACTGAGCCTCTTTGGCTTCACTACGCTCTTCAGGTGCCTTCATGGGTTCTCCTAAATTCTGGATGTCCTTGCTTAAGTTCATGGTCCTGATGTTTATTTGAGCTGTTTCAGGTCTTAAGACTAGATGTCTTAAGGGAATACTGGTACATATCCTAGCCAAGAGGAACCTGGGGGGAAATTTCCTAGGCAAGGGGGCTTTGGGGAAACTGTGAAATGCACTGAGTTTTGGCTGTCCTTTCAATTTGGCTTTAATGAGAAAGGAATTGTGCTTATAAAGTCTGAACAAGCTATTTGATAGTAAAATGACAGACCGAATTCTTTCAGCTCTGACGAGAAGGGACACCAGCTCCTTCCAGTCATAAGATGTTCTCAGGCAACTGAGAACCTAGTGCAAGTGTCTGAGGCTGATCCTCATGATATGCAGTGGTCCTGTAGGGAATTCCGTCCTGATCTTCACTTTAAATAATTGAAGTCTCATCTGAGGATGTGCACGTAAGGATTAGTCCTCAGTGCTCTGAGCTCCCATGGTACTTTTAGATTACCAGCGGGAGAAACTGAGACACATAAGAGAGTGTTTCCAGCTTTTTAGGAAGTGACACTCACAAACAGTACACTTCTCACCCTCTACATTGTCCTTAGAAATTGTTCAGATTTTATAATAAAACAAAACTAAAAGAAAATAGGAAATTGTGCTTCTAAAGCTGACCAGCTCCCCAACTGGCAGCCACCTACTGGAACTCCAGGTGGCTTCAGGTACAATATGTACGGAGTCAATACTTGCAAGTACTTAACAAAATGGTAAGGTTTAACTAAAAATGACTTAAGTCTTAAATGGCCCAAGTGGGGAACATTCAACCTATCACAATTAGTTTAATTGTGTGCACAATTGGAAAAAGCTGGTTCTAAAATTAAACAAATAGAATGGGAAGCATATTACAGTTGGTATTTAGAAGCTTCAAAGCATGGTAATGACAAAATGACATCTTTACAGGAAACTAACAGAAAATTGGTAGAGACTGCAGCTAAATTAGGGAAAGAGAAAAATTCAGAGGCTGTGTCGCCTCCTTTGCCTCCTCCACCACCTTTGCAGCTACTTTCAGCACCTCAGAGCTGACCACCTCCCCCTCCACCTCTTCTCCTTTGGCACCTGCTCCCCCACCTCCTTCTTTGGCGACTTTATATCCTCTCCTTTCTGAACTTCCATGCCCTGACTTGTCTTCTTTGCCTCCTCCTCTACTCCTGGGGGAAACAATAAGTAAGTCCCAGGGAACAAATACTGAAAGTTAATCTCAGGAAACAAATGCTGAAAGTCCTAAAGTCATTGTAGCTCCCTTAAAAGAGAAGGCTACTGGGAGAGGTGAGCCTGCACTTGTGTGTACTCCCTGGACTAGAATTGAACCTAAAAATTTAACTGAGGACTCCCCAGACCCTTTACAAGATCATTTAGGGTTTGCTCAGGAATTTGAACTATTAAAACATATGAACCAGATTTAAACTCAGATTTATATCAGCCTGTGCATTTGCTAGTATCCAAAAGTAAAGCTAAGGATTGGCTAAAGGAGGCAAATTGGAAAGCACCCATGGAAGATTGTCATAAACATGAGTTTCCTGACCTTCAGAAGTGCAAGGAAATTTCTCTTAACTTGTACGAAGCCATTCCCAGGATTTTTCCTGAGAAAATAGATTGGACCAAGGTCCAGCAGTATAAACAAAGGCCCAGATAAACTATTTTTCATTATTTTGAAAGATTTGATAAAACCTTCAAACAATACTCCAAGATAGCTTCTGAGAGTTTTCTGCATCATCAAAATTATCCAATTTTCTATTTCATCTTTTTGGAGAGATTAAGAGGAATTAGCAAGGCTGGTGAAAAGACATGAATTGGATTGAAGTGCATTACACACCAGTGTGCTGGTAACTATTGCAGATAAACTCTCTAAAACTTTACAAAATAAAGAAAAAGAGAGAGCCACTGAGATTATGAGTGACTGCAACAGCTTAGCTGCCCAATTAAGACATCTTTTTCAAACCCTAACCAGAAGCAAAATGACTGCACTTGTGTCTATTGCAAAAAGCCTGGTCATTTCAAACGTGATTGCTGCAAGCCTATGTGGGAGTTAGAACACGGCCAAGTTAATAATGAATAGCAGTACTCGAAGGGTTGTGAGAGGGCATTTCCTCTTCTCCTCACTAACACCTTAGGGGAAACTGAAATAACTATCAGAGGGGAAACTTCAAAGGCCCTTGTAGATACCAGGGCTACATTACCTTTTCTTAACCCTACCTTCACTCCCTGCCTTCTCCCTCGGAGTAAACAAGCAATTCAAATGATAGGGGTTTCTAATTTACCAAGACAAGTCTTTAAGTGGGAGCTCACAGCCTTTCAAGGAGGAATAATCACAGGGAAACGTGTTTCACTTGGTAAATGTGCTCCAATTCATTTGATTGGACGAGATCTCCTAGAAGCATACAATGCTCCTAATTGCCTTTTTGCAAAAGGGAGAAATGCTTCTACATTTTAGAAAATTTGGATGCTGACCAAAATTTAATTACTGAAAAATTTATGATTATAAAATCAGTGACTCAAACAGACCAAGAAAAAAATGATCACTTGTTATTTCAAGTGCCTAAAGAGCTGTGGTCATCATCTTCTTCAGATATTGGAAAGATTAAATCGGCTACTCCTATGGTGACTGTTAACAATTCTAAGCCTCTACCTAACATTCAGCAATGGAATAAGAATTATTATTCAGGAATTTTCTGAGAAGGGGCTTAAAATTCATTTGTACCATTCCTTGTAATACACCTATTTCACCAGTAAGAAAACCAAATGGAAAAGATTGGATATTTCTTCAAGATCTGAGAGCTATAAATAATAAATATAAATATATATAATATTGTAATTCCTTGATGTCTTGTAGCCCCAAATCCACACACTTTGTTCTTGATCATTCCAACTAACAGCTGTTCTTTTTCTCTTTTTTTAATAAATATTGGCACCTAAGCTACCATCTGTTGCCCGTCTTCCTTTTTTTTTCCTTCTTCTTCTCCCTAAAGCACCCCCAGTACATAGTTGTAGATTCTAGTTGTGAGTGCCTCTGGTTGTGCTATGTGGGGCACCACCTCAGCATGGCCTGATGAGTGATGCCATGTCAGAGCCCAGGATCCGAACCGGTGAAACCCTGGGCCGCCAAAGTAGAGCATGTGAACTTAACCACTTGGCCATGGGCCTGGCCCCTGTTATTTTTCATTAACTGATTTATGCAGTGCCTTCTTTAGCATTCCAGCAGGAAAAGACAGCCAATATCTCTTTGCTTTTATGTGGGAAGATCAGTGATAAACCTGGACAGTTTTACCACAGGGCTATACTGAAAGCCCTACTTACTTTTCTCAAATGTTCAAGGCTTATTTAGCTAATGCAGATTTTCCAAATGACTCTACCTTAATTAAATATGTAGATGACTTGTTCTTATGCTCAAAACTGAATTAGACTCTCAAAATGACACAATCTATCTACTACAACTGGCATCTAAGAGACATAGAGTAGCCAAAAAACCCCTCCAATTTTGTTTGCCTAGTGTGAAATATCTAGGGTACCTAGTATCTAAAGATAGACTATTCATTGATTCTGAAAGGATTAGAGGAATTTTGGTTTTTTTGTCTCCTTAAAACCAAAATCAATTGAGAGCATTTCTAGGACTAACTGGATACTGCGGGAACTAGGTACCTAACTTTTCACTTATTGCTCAACCTGTATATGTATTACTTAAGTCTGACTAGTCTGACTGAATTGAATGGATGCTGGAAGGGGAGAAAGCAGCAAATACCTTAAAGTCCATCTTGGCTCAGGCACTAGCTTTTGGACACCCTAATTACAGCTTGCCATTTTTCTGCTTTGTGCACGAAGATAAAGTGAATGCTGACTCAAAACCATGGTGATTAACATCTTCCTGTAAGATAGTATAGCCAGCAACTAGATTCAGTAGCAAAAGGACTTCCGTTTTGTATGAGAGCTATTTCAGCAAAAGCTCTCTTATGCAAGGCCACTGAAGAAGTGGTGATGGAGTCTCCTTGAACTGTTTACATCCCACAGTCAGTTGAATCTCTTCTAAATTCTCATCACACTCAGAATTATTCTGTAAGCTGGTTAGCTTCTTATGAAGTTCTGTTGCTTTCTGCACCTAATATTACCAGGGCCAGATGTAATAGTCTTAATCCTGCAACTTTGCTTCCAGCACCACAGGAAGAAAATGACCATGACTGTATTTTAATAATAGACTACCTTTTTGCTCCTAGGGATGACTTATAAGAAACTCCCATCGATAATGTTGATCTAATTTGGTTTATAGACAGGTCTTAATTAAAGGATAAGCAAGGATATTACTGTGCTGGTTATGCAATAATATCCTCAGTGGAAATAATTGAGAGTTCTTATTTACCAGAAATAAAATCAGAACAGCAAGCCAAATTAATTGCTTTAATTCGAGCTTGTCAATTTGCTAAAGACATGGTTGCAAATATTTATACTGACAATTGTTATGCTTTTGGAGCAGCACATGACTTTGGAATGCTATGGAAACATTGGGGATTTTTAACCTTTTCAGGGCAACCTATAAAAAATGGAAAACAGGTTGCAGAATTATTAAATGCTATATCACTACCAAAACAATTGGCAATTATTAAAATACTGATGCATTCTGATTCTGACACTTTAGAAGCTAAAGGAAATCAACTTGCTGATGCAGCTGCTAAGCAGGCAGCTTTAAAAACTTGTTCTTTTCAGCCTCAAGAATGCCCTCTCCTCTCTGTTAACCTTGCTAACCCAGTGAAAGATTTCCTTCTATAGGCTCAAGAAATTGCCATGGAAGAAGAGAAACAAATATGGCAACAAAAAGGGAGAATTTTTGACCTCGACATACAAGTGTGGTTTGGGCCCAATAAAATATCCAAAGTGCCTATTGGAACACAATTGCCACTGCTCCAGCATATACATCAGTTAACCCATTGGACACCTGAGAAGATGATTTTGTGGGGAAAACAATATTTGGGAAACTTTCTCCCACAGTGGCTCATAAAACCTATGCTCTCTGTACTATATGTCCTAAATATAATCCTGGGAAACCACTTCATTAGTTACAAGGCTGCTTTTCCCTTCCTAAGGGACACTTCGAGGTATGGCAATTGGACTTTGTTCAAACGTCACCATCTAAAGGATATAAATATGTCTTAGCAATGATTTGTATGTTTTCACATCAGGTCAAGGGCTTCCCTTGCAGAATAGCAATGGCTTTAACAGTAGGTAAATTGTTACTAGAAAGAGTAATTCCTGTTTGGGGAATTCCTGTTGAGTTACACAGTGACAGAGGAACTCATTTCACTGGACAAATAATTAAATCTATTTGCGACATTTGGCCAGTAATGCAGCACTTTGTGCTTATCATCCCTAATCCTCAGGGTGGGTGGAAAGAACTAATGGCACAATCAAAGCTCAATTGGCAAAACTTTGAGAAGCATTTAATCTCTCATGGCCCAAAGCTCTTCTGTTAGTGCTCCTCAATCTTAGATCTACACCCTCTGGTAAACATCAACTGTCTCCTTTTGAAATAAAAACAGGATGGCCTATGCAATTAGATAAAGGAATGTATGAACCGACTTTGTTCAAAGGAGATATCTTGTGTTATTGTCAAAGCTTTATTAAGACACTAGAAGGAAATGAAAAATTGGTAGCAGATTCTTTTCACAGTGAGCTTCTGGGAGACAAAGACCTTAAGGATCACAGACTACAACCTGGAGATTTTGTTTAATGAAAGAGACATCAAGTCAAAGACTCTTTGCAGCCTCATTGGAAAGGATCATACCAGGTATTTTTAGCCAATCCATTCACTGCAAAATTGAAAGGCATAGACTCATGGATTCACATTTCTCATTTGAAAAAGGCCCCTCCTCCTGAATGAATTTCAACTCCTGTTACTGACACCTGGCTTAGACTGACTAGGACAAGTACTACCCAAACCAGGAAGAGAAGAAGCCAACATCTGCTGTAGACAGCTGTCCCAAGATCTTGGGCCAGGCCTGCATTCCCAATCTTACACCGCCTCATTTAAACCCTTATAATGCTTAAGCTGTATATCCATTTATAATTGCTGTAATAATCATATTCTTGAGTACACTAGCAATTTAATACTTGTACGTGATGCTAGTCAGCTTCCTTGTGTTTTAGATTGCCTTTTTGGTGCCTTTTAATTACTGTTCCTATAACTCTAATATTTTCTATCCCTCTAGACTAAAATAGATCAGAGCTTAAGTACAAAATCTTTTAATCAGCTACCAGAATGTCATTTAAGGTTTTCTGATACTATTGTTGTTTATTCAGACCACATCTGAATGGACCTCTAATGGCCATGTCTCCTTACAATGGGCTCACTCCTTTGCTTTACATAAAATCAGTCCAATTGTTGGATATGTGGCCAACTTCCCCTTTGTAGCACATCTGGGTTAACTTGGTGGGTATCTCCCTTTCAACGTACAGATTGGAAAGCTCTAAAACAATTTATTATAATAGAGAGGTTGAACTCCAATGTTCACAGTTCATCTGATATTACTAATTATGATCCTGAAATCTGGCCAATGGCCAATACCATTAATGTTACAGGGCATGGTTATTGCTTTTATGTTGCTCAAACTACTCAATTATCCTGAAAACTTGCTGCTAAACAAATGAAATTGGATTCTACACCTACAGGAGGTTTCACACAATCTGGGATGGATTTGTTTGATTTACTCCTAATTATAGGTCTTTAAGTACATTGGCACCTTTATGCTGGGAACAGAGGAACCATTCCAAACAAATTTATATTACTGTACCTAAACCATGGGATGGATATGCCTAGAATGGGGTCAAAATAGTATAATTGTTAAAGAAAGTGATTGGTTTGGAATAGACTCATCTCGAAGGCCGGGCATTTATTGAGTGGCACCTAATGGAACTCACTGGTGATGTGGGGCACACCTTTGGTCTTGGCTATGACCTGGATGGCTGGGACACTGCATCCTAGGGTTCCCTTGGGTGCAGGGAAGGAGTCATCCTAAGTCAACAACTGTTGCCAATCTTCCTCTCCTCCTGGACTCATTCAGTGTTCCATTGGAATGACCACCTGGCAGCTATATTCATTCCCTCCATAGGATTAGAAGATGTCATATTGCATATAGAACTGACTAAATTTACTCCACAGGCCCTTAGTGATAGCCAACCAGGAATAGCTTTATTGAATACTAAGATGTCCTTAATGAGAAAGGCTGTCTTTCAAAATAGAATGGCCTTAGATATTTTAACTAATGTGCCAAGGGGCACATGTGCTACAACTCAAACTAAGTGTTGTTTTTTTACACCTGATGACTCTTCCAATGTGTTCTCTCTGTTAAAACACATGAAAAAACAGGTGAATGTCCTAAACTATTCATCACCAAGTCTCAATTTGTTTAGTTGGCTCCCTTCATATATTGGTTCCCTTCTGTGATCCAGATTACAATTCTTATTTTTGTTACTTCTTGGAATTCTTGTATTAATCATAATATTCAAGCCAATTACAGTTTTCTTTACTCAATGTTGTCAGACTGATATGCAGGTTAGAGTAATGATCACTCAACTTGAGATGATCGATCATTCTTATAATTGTGACTGAGCCTCTTTTTCTGATAAGGATTGTGCTTAAGACTTGTTCTTCTGAACTAAACACATTATTATCATTACTATATATCTGCTCTATGTTGCTAACTGTTGTAAGTGATGATTACAAAATCTTGTTGAAGTGCATGTACAATGTTTGTGCAACACTGCAAAGTTATTGACCCGTGGAACGCTCGCCATCACCATTTACCTCTATGCTCACTAAACTCAGCTATTTTCCCCACAATATGAATAGCTGGGTAAATTAGTGAAATAAAAACCCAGCTCTGAGGGACATGATGGACCCAGGGCAGGCAGCATCCACCCTGGCACAGAGGGACAATAACTTGATCATCAATGCTTTCTACTGAAAGATTATGGATCAGAAGGGGAAAAATGATAAAGATAATAAAGAAGTTTTCACATATTGAGGTATATGGGGAAGCCATTCTGGTTTAAATCTGATTCAGCCTAAAACTTGTTTTTCCCAGAGCAGCCTGACTTATGGCCCACTGAACATGCATTATACATCTGCTTCACACATTTTCTCAAACAAAAAATGCACTCTTTAAAGATAATGATGAATGTCTCCCTCTCTCTGATGCTGATACCAGTACTTCTTTGAAAATAAGCTTTTCTTCCTGGAGAACCAGGGTCAAGTGGCCTGCTATGTATGTTAAACTGCAGCAAAATATCTTCTTGTGACTTTGGGAAAAAAATTGTATTCCTGTAAGGCTTCCTGTGTGTTCTTTGTTCTCAAATAGTATATAGCCATGCTGTAAACCACACTTCTCTGCAGTGCTTTCTTCCCTGGGGGAAGGGAACACTTCCAGCCTAGTCCTCATACTAGCTCATTCAATGTCTCTTTTATTTATAGGTTGGTTATTGATTATTTGTGTCGACAATAGGTATGTGCATATACACATATACATATAGTATACACACATGCAGGAGGCAGGAGAGAAGAGAGAGAGAATACGTACAGCAAAATCTTATCAGTTGTTGAATAAGGAGAATGTTTAAAGGTATTCTTTGTACTAGTTTTTAAATTCTTATGTAGTTTTAAAATTTTCTAAAAAATATGTAAAAGAAAAACAGAAATCTTGTTTGTTTTCCCGACTACCCAGGTAATGTGAACGTGGGCTGCTAGCCTGTGTGACAGCCAGCATGCAGCTTCAAATGCACAGGGGGACTTCTCCTCTTCCCTCCCCACACCCAAGCCCAGGCAGGGGTCCTCTTGCTGCCCCCTTCTCTGGGTGGGCTCATTCTGTCTCTCAGCAGATCCCCACCTCGTTTGATGCTTGGCTTTTTCTCCTGGCCCTCCTGCCCGCCTCAGTGGTCAGAGGAGAGCTCAGGGTCAGACTCCCACCCTTCACCCTGGCCCTGCCCTCCTGGGCAGCTTTCATATCTATGGATTTTTCTTACAGTTTTGTTAATTCAGCAATGTGTTTTTTTGTTTGTTCATTTGTTTTTAGTTTTTTTTGCTTTTTGGTGAGGAAGATAGGCCCTGAGCTAATATCTATTGTTGCCAATCTTCCTCTTTTCTTTTTCTCCCCAAAGCCCCAGTACATAGTTGTATATCCTACTTGTAAATCATTACAGTTCTTCTATGTGGGACACTGCCACAGCATGGCTTGATGAGCGGTGTGTAGGTCTGCACCCAGGATCTGAACCAATGAGCCCTCGGCCACTGAAACTGAGCATGTGAACTTAATCACTTGGCCATGGGGCCAGCTCTCCCAGCAATGTGTTTTAAAAAATATATATTTAGGGGCTGGCCCCGTGGCCGAGTGGTTAAGTTTGCACGCTCCGCTGAGCGCAGACATGGCACTGCTCATCAAGCCGTGCTGAGGCAGCATCCCCCATGCCACAACTAGAAGGACCCACATCGGAGAATATACAACTATGTGCCGGGGGGCTTTGGGGAGAAAAAGGAAAAAATTTAAAAAATCTTTAAAAAATATATATATTTAAAAAATATTTTGTCTAGTTTTCTAAAAAGATGTTCTGCAGGTGTACGCTTGGTCAGGGTATTTACTTCTCCAAACATATAATCTCTTTCTGGCTATGCCTGATCTATATTTGCAAATATTGATGGCTATATATGCATATCACCTGAAGTTCTAGAGGTCTTAACATACTGGCTGTCCTTTCTGCTGCTCATTCTCAGTGGGGTTTTAATTTTGGGTTGTGAGTTTGTTTTCTGTAGGGATACACGACAGAACCCTATGTAGCCTGGTTGTCTCTCTCTCGAGACTGTTTGGATGCTTGCCCCTAGGTGGCTCAGGGGCATTACTAACTTGTCATTTAAGTTTCTGTTAATTTTTTGTCTTGGGGGTTGCTGGACCAAGTGGGTTGTATAATTTGATCCGTAGCACAGGCCCATGCTTACAAATTCTAAGGGGACACTTTTCATCCACAGAGCACGGTGACACAGTCAAGCTCCCTCACTACCTCCCTGTCTGGAGACCGGTTTGAAGCAGAGCACTTTGAGGAACCCAGGTTCAGAATAGGGCTGTTCAACTCCAGCTCCCCTCATTGCAGCAACCAAGCTCTCCCATCCTGAGCTTCACAGGTGTTGAAACACTGAGACGGGCAGCTCACCCCCTCCACCCAGGGCGGTGGCAGCGCCAGTGCCTTGCCATGCCTGTGGATTGCAGTCCCTTTTTTCTGGGCACCTTTGAATGTCATTTTCTCCCTCCATGTTCAGCTTCACATTTAAAAGAATGTTTGTTGTATGAATCTAGAATTTCTTCTTGTTTGTTTTGGCAAGATTCTTCAAACACTCTGGTCTGTTTTGTTACTGCAAATTCCTTTATCTATTATTTTTAGCTTAAGCAAAGGAACTATTTATTCTGTAAATTGGCAGAAAGGACCTTTGCTGATAATATGTTTTAGACTTTTTTAAAGTTTTTACACTGAGTCAAAAAACAAATAACATTTATTTAAAAATAAAATTCTTTCTCCATTAAAAAATAATGTAAACATATTCAGTTTAGTAAAAACAATTTCAATGTCATAGAAAAACAGTGATACTTAAGCAAACTTTGCTCTGGAAATCTATAAACAAACTAGTTTTAGCTTCTCGATTGCAGGAACCACGTTCTGTTCATCTAGTCTGATAAGTGGCACAGAGTGGGAGCCCTATTTTTGTTATTCTTGTTAAATGACTTCGAACTTGCTTATCCACCCATCAAATAGGAAGACGTATCTTTTTCTTCTCCAATCACAGCTTGCTTCCTGTATAACCCTAACCCTAATCGCACCTAATCATTACTGCTACTTGCAGATGTAGTACCGGCCTGTGGATTTCCTTATGGGAAAACAGAATTGGCATGTGGCCAGCTCTCCTCTGGACTGTGAGAGTGGGAGTTGCAGGCCCTCTGAATACAGCTTCTACCATAGCAAAGCCCGTATATTATGTGTGAGACAGGACTTGCCCAGGAAACCAGCATGTGAGTGTTCCCTACACAGCCCAGTCCAGGTTACCTGCCCTGGCAGAATGTGAGCGTGTCTCATTTGGCCAGGGATGTATCTGGCTTCCCAATCCACCTGTTACAGGCTCTTAACATCAGCCCTGATATGACTTCCCCCACATTGAACCCAGCGTATACGGGCTTAAAACTAAAACCCACCACCCCCTTTCCTGCTTCTCTAGCTCCACTCATATGTAAATACCTGTTTCTTTAAACGTTGACTCCTTGAGCTTTATAACTAAATGGGAGTTACAAATTGTTAAAAGCCCAGGTGGCCTGGTGTTGGAGGCACACTAAAGTTGAGCTAATCATGTGTCCTTGAAGTTTGCCAGGAAAGCCGCTGTCTCAACAATATCAAGGAGCGGAGGCTTCCTAGACCTCAACTCCTCGACTCCCTGCGCTGGAACCCGCCTCAAACAAGAAGAGGAGACAATGGCGAAGGACGCCCACCCCTGCCATCCTCCTATCTCACCCCCCCCAGCCCTGCCATCCTCCTATCTCACCCCCCCCAGCCCTGCCATCCTCCTATCTCACCCCCCCACCCCTGCC